>NC_088712.1:50944719-50998539 GCF_963576615.1 Watersipora subatra | reverse complement strand
GTGTACATATCCTAAATATATATATATATATATAATTGTTTCCTCACCCCGGATACTCCGTATGGGTGGTAAGTTATGCTCTAACTCGGGTCTCCTACCAGAGACCTGGGAGTTTGAGCACTCGCCTCAAGATCTTAGCTGTTCCCAATAGCGCACTTTTCTGCAACTCACCTGAGTTGATTGTTGTTGGTATTTGGGCAAGCCACATTTTATGCGCCGGTGTTATTGCGCCCAGTGCCCCAATGACTACTGGGATTACAGTTGTTCGTACATTCCAGCATTTTTCAATCTCTTCTCCAAGAGGGAGATATTTGTCTACATTTTATTTTTCTTTGCTGGCTATATTGTAGTCATTGGGTACTGCTATATCTATTATAGTAGCCCTCTTGTTCTCCTAGTCTTCCACCACTATATCTGGTTGGTTTGCTAGGACATGCTTGTCAGTTCGGATGTAGAAGTCCCAGAGGATCTTAGCGCGGTCATTTTCATTGACCTTACCAGGAGCTTCCCACCAGTGTTGTGGTTTATTAAGGCCATACACATCACATAGACTTCTATACACAACACCTGCGACATGATTATGCCGCTCAGTGTATGCGTTTCTAGCTAGCTGTTTGCATCTACTGATGATGTGTTGGATGGTCTCAGGTGCATCTTTGCACAGTCTGCATCTAGGATCGTCTCTAGTGTGATAGATTTTCGTTTGGAGTTGCCTTGTTGGGAGCACTTGCTCTTGGGCTGCCATGATTAGCGGACTCTGTATTGGCCGTTAGGTTTCCTTCGTTCAACCACATATATGTCTGGTGAAGATCGCCAACTTTAGCTATTTGTTGGTGGTAAGCACCATGAAGAGGTTTTGTGTGCAAGTCAATTTCCTCATCATCAGGGCGTAGGTCCGTTGTAAGAGCAGCCGATTGAAATTCAGCTAGCAACTTATCTGAAGTGGCCATGGAGGCTGCATATGCTTTGATGCTTTGCTCCTCCTCTTTCACTGTCTGCTGTACACTTTATATATATACATATATATATATATATGTATATATATATATATATATAAAATTTATTCATGTAAAACCTTAGATAAAAAACAACTTCATTACTATTAGTTTCATGTCTGTTACGCAGACAATCATCAGATAAAATTGTTTTGGTCCAACTGAGTTATATATAAGAAAGGTGTAATTACTATAACGACAGATAGCTATGTAATTGCATTTTGTAGTGTGTATTTAGCAGAATGTCGGCATGTGGAAGCTAGCTCATTACGCTTGTTGAGTGAGCTCATTTCTGGCTTTGTGAGGATGATATATTTTTCTGATATGCACAGGTTACAACGCTTGGTGGCTGGGTCGTATGGCCTTGCGTGTTGAATGATTTTCCATTTAATCGTATATGGTGTGTTCAGGCCTTTTAGCTGCCAGATGTAGTTACTAAGCTCTGTGGCAGATTGCTTGTCCTGGTGCCTGAAAGATGATATGTGGCCGCTGAATCGTGTCTTAAAGGAATTTTCTGTGAGGCCAATATAACTTTCTGTAGGTTTGCTACCGTCGTCTTAGCCACCAAGCGTTGTAACCTGTGCATATCAGAAAAATATATCATCCTCACAAAGCCAGAAATGAGCTCACTCAACAAGCGTAATGAGCTAGCTTCCACATGCCGACATTCTGCTAAATACACACTACAAAATGCAATTACATAGCTATCAGTCGTTATAGTAATTACACCTTTCTTATATATAACTCAGTTGGACCAAAACAATTTTATCTGATGATTGTCTGCGTAACAGACATGAAACTAATAGTAATGAAGTTGTTTTTTATCTAAGGTTTTACATGAATAAATTTTATATTTAAGCTCTGATCACTCATTGAGCACTATTTGGCAGCTTTAACACACTACTTTGGAATATATATATATATATATATATATATATATATATATATATATATATATATATATATATATATATATATATATGTATATATATACATGTAAGCACACAATTCTGTAGGCTTGTCTTGTTTTTAATACTATAGGATAGTGAATTGGCCCTACAATTAATTTGTATGTTTATTCCTTCAAATTCTCTTTTACTTCAATTGTCCAATGAATCTGTGTACCATTTCTGGTGTAAATACTTTGATCAGGTCTTGGTAAGCCATAAATCTGAGTGGTTATGAATTTATACTCTGTCAATGTCATATACATGTAGTAGCACTAAGGGTTAACGATACACAGAGAGCAAATGAAGTGTATTCGAAAAGCGTAGGTTCGGTTTGTGTTGTTTCGGGTCAGCAGTAAGATCACATTTCTTTTTACTAATCATCAAGGAGTAGACTGAGACCTGGCTAACAAGAATTTTAATTTTTTGAGCTCCTGCAGAGACATACATAGTGCAAGGATATCAAACAAAAACTAATATATAGTATTTTAAAAAGCAGTTGGATAGCGATGAGTTGCTCTAATGAAAGGGAACTTGCGCTATAGCTCATAAGTAGTCCTTCAGGTAAGGTTATATTGGCATAGGAGATGAGCCTGTTTGAACTATTACACATGTTCAAACTGCATATGGTCATGCGATGTATTTGTCGCTTTTACCACCTATACAACAAAAACCTAAAAATAAACAGGTTGGCAACATGAGTTGACACAAACAGAGTGACAGATTCCAAATCATAATAAACCGATCCAAAGCTCTGGAAATTGCAGGTAATATAGCGAACTTCCAATGCACTAATTTTCTGCATAATAATTCACTAAGGCTATTTATTATTTACATCAGCATATTGCCTCATTATATGTTTTCTGGATTTGTTCATGTACGCTGTCAATGTGATGGGCATAATTAAACTAGTATGTTAAGGCAATGTTTAGCTTAAAATTTTGAAATGAATAGAATTGTTATCATTAATTTCCACAAAATGGCATGAATCATATTGTTTTTAAACATATTAAAGCTTATAAAACAATGTGTAGCAATAAAAGCATATATTTTACGAATCCCAAACTTTTTGCAGTTTCATAATTTGACATGAACTTCATTGTTTTGTATTTTCCATTACAAAAAGTGTTTAGTTGATTGTAACAAAAGCAAAGAAAACAGAACTGCCAATCACTAATTCTCTCTATAAGATTTCACACATGTTAAGTATTTCAGCATTTTGATGTTACATGTATATGTTAAGGAAACAAACTTGTTGGATAGATGTAGCTCTTTGCCTTATAACAACACAATGTTCTCTGCTAACATGTCTATACGCAGTCTGGTGTCAAATGTTGATGATTACATTACCGTCATAAAATCTAACATTTAGTCAGGCATGACAAAGCAAGATTCACACTCAACTCTTTTTCCATGAACTTGACTTTGGCCAAATATTGGACTTGTTCCCTTCACGCATGCAGGTTTAGTCAAATTTACAGAGCCACACTCAGACTGATTACATTATTTAGACATTACTTTCCACCACAGCTATGGTAAACAGAATTCAGTAGCCTATCAAACAGTTTAAAACATTAAGATTTAGACACACTTTTAATAACCATATTAAAATTTGATGTAGTGGACATGGTTTTCAACAATTATTTTGGTTAAGGAATCATAGAGACATAACGGTCTCTGGTACGACTAACTAAAGATGTGACTATTTTGTTACTTACATATCATGTAACTCTAGTTTGACACCAAAACAGTGCATAGGGTACCGACTGAAAGGGAATGATAACAAATGGTCGGCAGTAAACATGCAACTTCATGCACATTTTAATTTTTAAAAATTTCCAGAAATCTAGAATGTGATGTATGAAGCTGGCCAATAAACATAGTGCTTGGCTATGTGTTTACATTGCAATCGATTATCTCTTTGAGGCAAATGCTTCATGCTTTTGAAATTGGCCAAAAGTAGGGTCGAGCTTTGAACTAGACACCTTGACATTTCAATTGAGTATTGCTACAAATAAAACTGACATCATTAATATTTCATTATTTCATTGACCTCTATCATGCTTCAAAGTCCACATTAACCATATGTAGTGTGAAAGTGATTGCTATTTTTCCAAACATTACTATTCACAATGTAATTTTGCTGTGCTAAAGTTTACTTATATCTAGAACGTTAGAGTCACTGTTGATAGCAACAGCCTGTGAAGCAACAAACTCAAGGACCGCTATTAGGTATTTATTGTGGTCACATGCCTTTTCTGATCATTTCATTGGAGTAAATGAAAAGCTTTTGGTTCATAATTTTGCATTCATCATCTTTATTTCATGAATCACGCTAGGGTTGAAAAGGCATCAAAGGTTTTCATGGTTTTGCTCACCACTTTGAAGAGTCCCATATACCTGTTGTATCATTGTGCACTCCAAACATAATTCGTTGCAATGAATCCCATTCAATTCTCTCTCAATTGTGTACTTCACTCCTAAGCAATGTGTACGCTTGAGCGAGCAGCATTTCTTGAAAGCCTTTTGACAAACTTTTATCTTATTCTTTGTTTTCTTTGTTACCTGACTCAGTCCATGAAATATCATCGTGCTTGCTGTAACTTTCCCATCTTTAGAAATCTACTTTCGGTGTTATTCATAAGCTCATGCGCGTTGATGCAACACATGCATAGAGGCATTCAAACTAGAGCACTTTATTGCAAGAGCGTGTTATTGCTTGCCATCGCAATTCTTGGCTATTCAGGCAGATTAAAATGTCAAAGGAGAATACACTCTGACGTTTTTCACATATAAGTCGCTATCACAAACCGCTGTAAGACTGATGACCATTTCTTTGAACGGCTGATGAGTCTCTTCCTGTTCAGAAGTACAAAATAGATTCTAAAGAATAATCTAGCTGCTCGTAGCACCACTAGTATAAATCAGCCGAAACCCTTTGAGCCGGTGAGTCTTACCAATAACTCTTCTGACAGCAGCATCTCAGCGCAATGCAAATGTTTCTCTATTGGAATGTTTTCTCTCTCAGCTCAGCGTTATTTAATATCAGTTACAGTCAAATCAAAATGGTAAACGGATAGGAGATAAAATTTTAAGTGATAACAAAATTTAAGTTTAGTTTAGCAAAATACACATTAAACCTTACCTTCAAAAATATGTTTAGTAAGCCAAATTCATTTAACTTAATTATAAAGTTCATGTTATGAATCTGTCTAAAAAGAAAGAACTATATGTTAGACTGAGGAACATAATTTTTGTATTAGGATGCCGACCCAGGAACGACCTAATGTAGTATGATGGGCCAGCATTGTGGTTGTGTAAATAGCCAATCATGTTCTGTGCTATCATAATGGAATAATCATATGTTTGCAATGAATGGATTTAAAACATGTTTGCTTTTCCCCCTGACCTTAACTTGGCCTTGCAAAAAAATGTTCGTATAGATTATTTCTTTTACTGAATTATCAAACACATGATGGCCACATAGAATCCATGATATGTAGATGCATTGTTTTCCAATAATTTTGTATTGGGCGATAGTATTAGTGACAGCATTTATTTTAAACATTTATAATAATGCTGTAAGCTATAATAATAATGATAACTCGCCTAACTAGAAACAAGCTCGACTGGTTTGCCGCAGTACTAGAAAGAGGAAAACTAGTGCTCCAACGTTTTCTGCAACATATTTGTAGTTTTTATGGCTTCAGATGATAAGAACTTTAGGTTGCTCAACTTGGTCAAACTACTGTTGGAACAATTTATATGAGCCAGTGTCAAATATTAGGTTTCACCAAATAACTAATTATAGTACCTTTATACAAATTATTTCGTACCGAATGAGTTAATGGCAGTGGTAACCGATGTTGTTATGTTTCATTTTTGTTAAAAAGTTGAAATAATAAAGGTTCGATTTGCAGTTGTTAAAATTAAAATTGCCAGTCACTTTTTGCAGCTTTCAAGTGGAGTTATGTACATATAAATCAGACTCATATTTCCTCCTATCAACATATTTTCATTACCAATATTAATTCCTTCTCTCCACTTTTGGTGTGGCGGAATAACCTGTTATTTAATAAGTTGCTCAATTTTTATTATCAATGATTTAATTTTTCTCTGCCGTGTATACCGCTCTACTCTTAACCAGATTCATCTTAGAACTAAATATACTGTGACAATCCACTCATGGAATTTAAAGCCATAAACATTGTGACTGGATACCTTTTGTAACACCATCAATGGTCCTTCTATGTATGTAACCATTGACCTAGTGATTATATGCAAGTCCACTAACCCCTAATCATCGGCTGCTCCTTAGTTTGATCACTTTTCGTGGTCTGGAGTTTGCTTATATGCAAATATAAACAGTTTATAGTTGCAATTTGCCCACTTTTGCTTTTTGCGCAGTACTCAGTACAGCCATACTTCTACATGCGAGTGCCCTAACATACAAGAAACTCAAAATACAAACTCATTTTTTGGCAAGTTTCTTCCTTGAGATACGAGTGATATTTTAGATATGGGAATACGAGTCTGTTTTGATGGCCTTTCCAGTTTATGGCCAAGAATGCCAGAGGCCCCTTTTGAAAGTAGCATTGTTCGGGCTAAAGTTTTAACCCGATTTGACTGGAAGCTTTTAAATAATGGCTGAAATCTATGGTGACCGCAAGAAAAACGCGTATAACCAGAAACAGAAAAAAGGAAAATGATGTCAAAATTAAAGTAATATTAATAAAAAGGTAAAACTAAACTTCAAGAGCGTTTTTAGTGATTAAAATTCATCGACGTTAAATTCAGACTTTTGATTACGCAGGGTCACAACAGTTTAGTGCAATGCATGCTTTGCCCTCAAGTTTGTCTCAGATTGCCGTTATCAACAATGCCTGTCTCGAAGGCTATAACTCTATTCAATAGTGTATGTAGTCATGTTACACTTTATTGCAGATCATAACAACTAAAAGGGTATGTGTCACTTTGTTAGAGTGAGCTGTGGATTACAACAATTACAAGCAGTTTTTCCGTCATAATAACCTCTTTAATTGTTTTTTTCATGAAATGTTAACAGATTAATTTTTACCTTGTTATTTTATAAAGGAAATAAGCCTTGAGATGCTGGTAAACTAGTATACAAGCTCATTCAAAGAGCATTAGGCTCATATTTTGAAGCTTGACTTCAGTTCTGCACTAGTTGGTGGGAGTGTTTCAACTTCCATTTCACAGTGCTGGCTGCATAGCGACTTTTGCATGTTACGCAGTACATGCATCTACAGCACATTTTCATCAACCATTTTCATCAATCATTCATTTAAATTTGACATAGTGCATAGCCTATGACTTCTGTTTGGTCCTCACGGTAGTTTTTATAGATAGATTGTTTTATATGCCAATTACAGTTGCTTTAATAGAGCTGTTGCTCCTTAGTGGTGATGGTCACAGAGCCAAACGATAAAAAGGCATAGGTTGAAAAGAATTTATTCATTGGTTGAAGATATACTTGAATCAATGATAAAACTAGTTTTCCTCCAATAATTTACTGTATGGGGGTACCAATGCTATTGGTATAATATCAGTTTATACCTCTGTAACCTTTGAGTTATTTAATATGTGATAGTAAACTCAGATATGCCGCTCATGTGTAACTTCACTTTTCAGATATCCCAGAGGTCTGTACTGATTGTACTTAAAGCTTCTTATTAATAATACTAAATGTTTGATATCACAGGCACATCTATCTTCACTTTTATTTCTCCCTTTGTACATGTTTCTATTCATCGGTATGCTCTTGTATATGCAAATCTTATTTTATGTTTGTCAAATTACTTTGGTTTTAGGTCCTTTCATCAACTACCATGCCTGAGTTGTGTAGGCTAGTTTTAAAAGCTATTTAGGTTTTGAAAGATAAGCCATTTTCTATCACTCTTGATCCTACCCTAAAATGGTCTTGACTCCCAACATTATGTAATGAACTTGAGAGAAAGAGGAAAACTCTTGTGGTCAATGAAAGAGTGCATTTAATACATAATAAATTATTCGTTTTTAATTCCCAAATTTTTATTTGTCATGGAGGGTGTTTGTCTCTATTAATACTAAAAAAATTAGGAATAATGCTATTGATAAACTGTTATGGTGTCATCCTACCATCTTGCAAGGACCTATTATAGAGACTCTACTCTTTCTTATATATTGGATAACGGGCCTGGTAAAAGGATAAGCTTATCTTAAATAAAATGACAAGTTTAAACATTAACAGTCACTTTCTTCAGTTGACTACTAGATTCAAGCTTCAGCGTACATCAGCGACAAATGAAACTGGGTGAGTGTGAAACTGAAATACAGGTAACTATAGCAATAGCAACGAATTTACGCCACTCTAGTGATTTCCTATCTATTTGTATTATTCAAGAAGCCACCCACTGTGACCGCTGGTTGATTACTTTTGTGGAGGCTATACAAGTTTTTTTTTATCTATTTATGTTCTTCAATAAAGTTGGTATTAATAAAATTGATTAAATCTTGTTTTGAGCTCCACATACAAAAGCCGGAAGTGCCTATCATTCACTGTGGTGTTTTCTCTGTAAATAAAAGAATTTGATATGTTGAAGGAAATATCTTTATAATCATAAATTTTCTATCATAATGTTGTCGAAACCATTGAAATTTGACAACCAATATATCGATTACATACAGAATTAAAGTGGTTACATTACATAAGAGTTATGTAAAAACTAAATGTAAAAGTGAAATTTGTATTGAATAACTCAATATAATAACAACCAGTAAAAATGTTTTTGTTGTAACATTGCCTTTGAACAAACAAGTCGTGATGTAGCCATGGCAACACATAATACAATTTATGCATAGGTAGAAGACATCATAGATATTTGGAGCTAGTCAAACACGAATATGCATGTATTTATAATTATTTTGTTATTCTATGTTTGATATTTTCAAAACAAGCTTACTAATCTTCATGAATAGCTGTTTACCACTTGCTAATGTCAAGATTTTATATATGTTCACCACTTTCATTTGTTTTGCACTAATGAATCGGTTATGTGATTGAAATTTAAAATGGTTCATCAGAGTAAAAATAATGCAGAGAGGTGTGAAGCAATGTAAAATATTGTTCGTACCTTGTAAAACAATATGTCAAATATATCTATGTACATGCATACTTATAAGCAGAATTGCATTGTGGCAAGTAAAATTAGATAACATGAATTTGAAATTACCATTTGTATATCCTTTGTATTATTTTGTATTGAGAAACCTCTTTTGCTCATTTACATTCTGTGTTTAAATAGTTTTCAGTTGATTTGTCTTAGGTTGAGATATGACTGTACTTTATAATTCAGCACACCCTTAGGTTGACATTGCTATGTGACTTTTTTTGCATTTTGTTGTAGAACATGCTGATTTTTTACTCTCTCAATATGAAATATATTTTGCCAATCAAAATAAACAACACATCTTTCAAAATTCAAATTTAGCAATCGGCTTGCTGAATAATTTAGAATAAAAATTATGCTAATAGGCTATTTGCTAAAGTCCCTTGAACAATAAATGAGAGACATAGTATGCTCGACCTCGCTCAGTTTGCTGTCAGTCATTATTAGTTTTTATGAGAACAAAACCGGAAATAAATAAGCAATAAAGTTTTACCAATGAAGAAATTTAATTTTAGTGAAACAGATAAAATGCATACTAAAAATTTGCTTTAAATATGTGTTTAGCAAGTTAATTTTATTAAATTTAATTTTATTGTTTTTTATGCGTTTTGGCTCAAAAATACATACTTCCTACTGGTACCATCTGTACATATTACATAGCTAATAGTTAAAATGATAGCAAACAGTAATTCATCGTGGCGTAGATACTGCTTCAGTGGGTCCACCAAATACTTTTTCAGTGAAAACCGAAACATTTATTTCCAACTTTTTTCACTTGATTTTAGATTTAAAGGCAAAATAGATTATTGAGTTATTAATACGTTTTGTAGGCTTGTAATTGACAAATTACGTCAAGTTTATAGACAATATTCTTATTTTGTACTAAAAATACTAATAAATAGCAGAACTAATGAGTTAAATGGCTGAAGAGTAAAACTTTATAGCTCAACTCCCAGATTTGATTCACTGTTGTTTGTGTTCTGATAAATGCCACTTGAATTATAAGAGCTGCATCAAAAGATTTCAGTAGCTGAATACAAAGTTCATAAGGTAATTTTATTATTGAGAGTAACTTTGTAATAATAATTAATAATGATAAAGTTTGTTTTATTAATTTTAATTTTTTTTTGCTGGTGGGGTGCCAATGTTTTAATAAAGCCTTTTTTCCAATACTTTTAAACAGTTGATGTTCTTTGCATTCTTGCTACCTGTATTTTCATACATGAGCAAAGTCTAGCACTTGTTACACAAAAAAGTAGCGTAGATGGCTGGCGCCACAATTCTTGTGATAGAAGGTTTTGATAGAGCAATGGGGTAGGCCCTATCTTTTACAAAATGAAGTTTGATCATTTTGATTATACTTCGTTTGATCATCAATAAATACATTAACTAAAATTAACCAGTAGTCGTGTGAGCTTTCTGAACATGTGAATATTTCTACTGATCATTAAAAAAGTGCACATTTGAAAAAGGGCTGGTATTGTATGATTTGAACAAGTTATCTAAGATTATACTATTCAGTTGCTTATCAGAAAAGTATCATAGAGTCTAGCAATTGTAACATGGAATAGACCTGGAGCTACCATAGACCTATTAACTATACTAATATATAGTTAAAGGTTGACTTGCAATAAAATTCACATTACAGTTATTTGGTATCAAAAGATTCATCATGTCTTACTCTGTTGTGGTGTAGGTGCCAAATATGTGGAAATGTGATTACAAGCTCTTAAAAGCTCAAAAACAAACAGAAAGTCGCAGCCACACGAGACCGCCGTAGTTTGGATTCGTTTTCCAAAACGGCTAAAATGTGACGTAGTTGTGAGAGATGGTTTCTGTTTACACTTTCATGCATCCTTATTTGTCAAAATATTTTCACAAATATACTTCATGCTTGCAATAAAAACCATGTATATTGTTCTTACGCGTCTATTTCATCGGCATCGTAATGTTGCAATTTTGAGCCTTGATATCTCAAAACCTACCATAGAAATATCTTTAATTTTTTAATCTTAGCTTGAACGATTGCATATCATCCTCTGATAAACATGATGAGCCTTTTGGTCTCCTGTGATGGTTGAAAAATGCTGTAGAAATTGTTCGCGTCATATGGCGGGAACTGTAGGTCACATGATCAGATAAGGATAGTTTCAGTTCAAGTTTGATCTATCGCAAATAGCGGACACGCTTTCTCGTATTAAACTTGTTAATTTCAATTCATCATGATGTCTAACGCGCAACATCGTGTTTGTGCAGCTGCAAAGCTGAGAAGCGCCTTTTTTCTTGGCCAAGAGCAGAGAAAAGACCAGACTTTCACCGGGCGTGGAAAGACTAGGTGAAGCTGGATGTGACAAACTATATTTATTTGCCTGCTTACTCTTACCTTTGTTTTCGCCAATTTAAAAACGATATGTTTTCTAACCTGTTTGCATAATCCACGCGTCGCCAAAGCATGTGAGTAATTTATTTTATAAACTACTTGTATTAGTAAAAAGTACCTTGGGTTATTTTCTAGTGATCTCCTAATACTACTGTATTAATTTATATTTAATATTACAACATAAATGTCATTTAATTGTAATATTATCAGTATTTTATCTTTTTAATTACCTGAATTATTCTTATTATAATAACATAACTAATTAATACTGCATATCTATCTGTAAAACGTTATATATTAATCTATAATTGATAAAATAATGTTATAAGTTTCACGATTAATTTTGCCAAATTTCTTAACCCCACTCATTTATAGATATGTTATATAAAATAGTTATTGTCATTTTCTGGTATCATCGTTAATAGCATGTTAATATTATTAGATAATTATTATTAGTATTATACGATGAAGAGTTTGTGCCAACCACTGAAGACTAGGAAGTGTTTGAGTGCTATGTTGGCCAGCGTCAAATGCTCTCGAATTACATGTAAGATAGAGCTGAACTTAACCAAACTTGACAAAATATAAAGAATATCCATAGAGTTATTACTCACGTACTTAAGTTTACAATATCATAGATTCTGATAAGGTTTTGTAAAATCTGTGTCATGATTGCAAGGCTGTATATTTATTCTTTTTCTGATAAAGCAAATATGATATTATAACAGGAAATGATGTTGTGCAAATCTTTTTGCAAGTCAACTAATGTGTTGTAATTTCAGCCCAATTCTTCATTCAAAGAGGAGAAATTAATAGTAAGTGTGACAGCACTCCAGCAACTATTTCACTGTCACGCCTGCGCCTCCCCTGCTCATTCACGGTGGTGCGAGAAGGCGGATGGGTAGAGTTCAAGGTTACATTTGCCTCCTGTCACCAATCGTACACTTGGGAAAAACTGCCAGGGTGAACAGAGCTCACGTCATCAACCCCCTGCTGGCAGCTGCATCACTCTTTTCTTGCGGATGCCTTACGCAGAACCTCCGTTTTCTGTCGCTCCTGAACATTGCAATACCAAGCCACAGCATTTGCCTCTACCAAAAAAAAGAATGCTTACATGGTGTGAGTGTTAATATTTACCCATATACTTGGAAAATGTGAGTAAAAGCTTAGCACACTACATGAATAGCAACATTTAGAAACTATTTTTTCTTAAAATGTAAATATGTCATCCTTTAAACAAAGTATATTATAATTTAAAATTCTGATTCTTTATCATAATATAGCACAAAAAAGGGGAAGAGGATTTTACATTTTTAGACTAATGATATTGATACAAATTAATCTTGTATAATGAAGTTTTACTATATTTTACAGTGTATTGCTGAGCAGTACACCCTGCATAACAAGGGATTGATGGCAGCAATCAATTGGGAGCTTGATTTGGTAGGTGACGGTAGATGCGATAGTCCGGGGCATTGCGCACTATACGGAGACTACACTATGATGGATCAGAGCTGCGGTTTAATAGTCAGCAGCCATCTTGTCAAGGTAAAACTTTGACAGTTTTTACTTCACAGCTTGACCAAAACCCAAATTTTTTAGTACTTATCAATACATAAACATGAAGTTGCTGATCTAGCTAAAAATTAATTAAAATAATGCGAAAGTGATTGTTTGTCGTAACTTTCTTTACTTTGCAGTCAACAGAGACTATCAGCTCCAACGGCATGGAGCTGGAAGGCTTCAAGCAATGCCAGTCCGATCTAATTTCCCACGGCCTGAGGGTGAGGTCCATCACAACGGATGTTGTTACAAAGGTTGTGTGCATACCGCAAGCTTGTGTTTTGGCTTATGCCACAAACTTGCCGGGGTGAGCGGCGACCTCTACCTGCCTGCTTGGTGTCTAAGATTTGGGCTCTTTTCTCACCAACGGATGAGGAAAAAGAGTTTGCAGACTATGTGTTCAAGGGCTTCTGCTATGGCGATAAAGAGACTCAATGACTTTGATTGAGAATTCTAGACCAACTCTATATCATAGGTGGTACTCATTTTTATTGCATTGTCATTTTATTATTTTACTTTTATTCAGCTAAGCCACATGGTGACTACACACCATGTGACTAAAAAACCAATTTTTGTTAGTAAATTGCTGTTACATTGCTTCCATATTTCAAATCAAATGATTAATGTGCATAAATCTGTCATCACTGATTTTATAAAATAAAAACAAATACATAGAGGAACGCATATTGGTTTCACTGCTTACCATTGGTTACTAGGCCCCAGCACTTCGTCAAAGTTTGCATTCATGGCTGGGGTTCCCTACCTGGGCGCCCACTCTGAGAACCTCGTCGCCGGGGAATGAGTACCACCTACTATCATTCTGGCTTTGAACCCTCAGAGCGGTCTTTAGAGTTGAGTTGGAATTCTCAATCAAAGCCGTTGAGTCTCTTCATTGAAACTCTTTAAAGCAACACAGTGCCAAAAGATATCAAAACATGCAAATTACCTAAACTTCTTTGTCATGAGATATTAATACAATTACCGGCGCAAAACTCATGAATTATGTAGCCTATATAATTTTATACCTGAATTTATGTATGTTTGAAAAGAGGAGGGCGTAATCAGTATATCCTGGTTTATTGAGATACGGTAAAGGCAGTGGATGAAGATCATGATTATACATCAGTATCTCAGTTTTAAACATGTGTCAAATATACTGCTTATTTGCTGCTACAACATACATGTTTACTCATATTCACTTAAAGAACACATTTTGTTGTAATGAAACTATTCCTGTGCATCAGTTTCTGAGATTATAAGTCCCAGTAAAGAAAGCATGAATTTTGTTATTTTTATTATTGCAGCGTAAATATTCTGCTACTTTGCAAAACCATATAGATGTTGGCAGTTATATTTCTGTATTATTTTTAAGAATAAATGCCATTTTATTACGCGAAGCATTCCATGGCCTCAGCTTCTAAGATGTACAAAAACAAGCAGAGAAAGCGTGATATGCCTTTTGTTTTGCATTGCACATGCTTGGCCTGTGGTTCCACAAATTATTGTATTTCAAAAATTATTCACCACAAAGCACATTTTTCTAGCTAAAACATTCCAAAGCGTCAGTGTATAAGCTTTACAAAAACAGGCAAGCGAAGCATGATATGCCCTTATTTTGCATAGCGGCATGAGTAGTGGAGGATTTAACAAAACCTTATAGATGTTGGAAGATAGTATTTATATTGTTATGCAAAAATACCATCTAGTCTTTTAAAACATTCAAAAGCATAGACTTTAAAGCTTTACAAAGAACAGGCAAGTGAAATACGATTTGCCCAATATTGTGCCTTGCATCATGAAAGGTATCTGATATTACTATAGATGTTTTGCATAGCCGTAATGGAGGGTGTGTGATTTTGCGAGGCGCTACCCTGCCCTGAGCAAGCAAAATGCCCTATCTCGATCTTTGCAAATTGTTCGGTACAAGCCCAAACGTGTTTTAGTTGAGCCTGGCATCAATATTAGCAGTATATCAATTGTTTTCTCTGACTTATTATGGTGAGATATCCAACAATCTTTACCAAAGATTTTGTTGTGAAAGTTCAGAATCAAAGGAGTTATTTTGCTTAGGGTGTTTTGAACGGCTAAATTGACACTTTACTATGTTGGCACTAGGCAATCAAAACGTCCTATTACCCCAGATAGGGCGTTGTGATTGGCTAATTGGACTGGTTTCTCGATGTTTGTTTGCCATAAGGCAATTTGTTATGTCTGGATTATTAAGGGTTTACATGTTTCAACCCTGATATTAATCCAGTCAGCAAAAGAAAAAATGTTGGAATGCTTATTACTCATCCAGTCAACACAAGGATTAAAACTTTATAATACCCATCCTTCAGCTCAAAAGTAAAGATGTGGTCAAAAATCTAAGTCTCATTCAAACCTGATGTTATGCAATGAAAGGAGTAACTAAAAGAGTGGTTTTAACATGATCAGACTCTTTTATTGAAAATAATTTAAAAGAAACAATTGAGTGCAATAATGTCAGTATTTTAAGAAAGCAAAATCTTTCCATGGACATTTAGTTAAAACAATTTTCTCATCAAATCTCTGAGTCAGATTTTAGAATCTAGACTTATGTCACTTATAGATCCTCTGGTCATAATAATTATATTTTGGTAAAAATATAGCAATAGAATTGAGCACTTAGAAGTGTATTAGCTTGTAAAAACTGCCTTAGAAATAACCAAGTATATCTTCTACAATTTTGCTTCCCATTGTTTAAGTACTATGCGATCACATAATGCTGCTCATGCCCAAATTTGTGTATTTTCAGGCCAATCAAAACGCCCTATCTGCAGATAGGGAATTTTGATTGCCACTTCATGTATGGTAAATGTGGATAGGGCGTTTTGCACAATGTAAAATGTGCTATTTCTGGTGGTCTCGGAAGTATGAAATTTCGGGACATGTTAGATCTCAACCTAATTTACACATGAGCACAAAAGTGAATTTTCAAAAAAGTGTCAAATAGGGCGTCTTGCTTGCTTAGGGCAGTATAGATGTTGGCGGTATAAATTTCAAATCCTAATCTAGACAATACCATTTTTAAATGCTTATGTTAATATTTCTATTGTTGTTGGCAGCTTAGCCTGTTTATCCAATATTATTTAAAATGTGGAAACAATTTTCTGTTCAATCAAAGCTATTAAAACTTGCATTTTTTTGTTGTTGCTAGCTTGATTTGTTAGCTGAAAGATAAGCATAACTAGATGGTTAAATATCTAAATAAAATATCAATTGATATTTTGTTTTCCTACTAAATAAAACATTAATGATTCTTGAAAAGTACTTACATGTAAAATATGAGAACCATATATATTCCAAATGATTCTAATTGATCATGAAATGACAAAAGGTATAAAATAATCAAAGTGGAACTTTATGTAATTTCCAAAAGTTCACCAATAAACTGTAATTTGTCTAATCTAATTTGGTTATTCATATATAAGCAAAGGGAAACTGGCAGATTCTGAAAACTGTTCACATACCTGACGGTGATTTAATTTACTGGTAGTCTATGTTATGAAGGTGTACACTTTGCTCACAGTATTTACATGTCAAGAACTTGATTCTGCTTTTTAATGCCTACTCCCCAGTTATTTTCAGACCTTAGGCTACACAGAGAGTGTCAGAAGAAAATTTCTACTCATGGAAGTTACGTAAAGTTCATCAAGATGAAATTCTAATACAATCACGGTGCAACTTTCAAAGATAGACTCTTGCAATTGATCAATATGTATCTTTCAAAAAGGAAGAAAATCGATGAATGTGTCCTGCTTAATAAGTTTTGGTAAAAGCAGTTAGTGAACCCCATATTTACAAGTCAGTACCTCAGTTTCGAACATGTGTCAATGACAATCAATATGTATTGCTACAACATGCAGGTTTACTCAAATTCATGCAAAGAACACCATTTGATCTGCTTAATACAATCCAAACCATCAGCTTTTGAGATTTAAATAAGCTAGCAAACAAAGCGTGATATTTCCTCATTTTTGTGTTGTAGCTTGATTTGTGAATTCACAAAACCTTTTTGGATACTGTCAGCTTGTATTTCAAATTTTGTTCTAAAAAGAGCATGCTTTTTTCCACTTTTAACATTCCAGAGCAGCAACTTATGCACATTACAAAACAAGCGAACAAAGATCAACTTCCTTATGTTTAGCATTGCAGCAATAAAAGTGTATGCTTTGACAAAACCCTATATAGGTTGGCAGATTGTATTTCCGATCTCAGTCTAAAAAATAACTCCCTTTTTGTACTCTAAATATTCCAGGGCATCAAATTGTAAGGCTTACAAAAAGCTAACAAATGAAACATGATATGCCCCTGCTTTTCATCGCAGCAAGAATAGTGTCTGATTGTGTCTGTCAAAACCTGATCAAGCTTGAATCACTTTTTATCTTTAATCTTGTTCTCAGACTAAATGCCATTCTTCTCTATTTTAATCATTGCGTGGCATCAGCTGATAATTGAAAGAAACTAACAAATTAAACATGAAATATCTTTATTTGGCTGACGTACTCCAACAGTTTGGTTATTGTTTTGACACGTGATGTTATCACATGAAATTAAAGGCCAACAAAATGCTTGATAAAAAACGTCTCGTAGTACTAATTCATGATAAATACCTTGGGCTCTACCGGAAAGCCTGTATCAAATATAAATGCTTTCTACTTTACAGTATCGTCTCAGCCTGGTCTAATCATCTAGTCATATTCTGATCACGTGACCCATACTTTCTGCCAAATCTCGCGAACAGTTTCTGCAGCATTTTTCGACTATTGCTGGTAACCAACAAGCTTCTCATGTTCATCAGAAGATGATCTGCACTTCTTCGAGTTAAGGTTAAAAAATTAAATTTTTATGGTAGGTTTTGAGATACCAGTGCTCAAATGACAGCTTTACAATTATGATGGAATAAACACATGAGGACAATAGACATGGCTTTATTAAATGCGCAAAGTATATTGGTAAGAATACTTTGAAGAATGAGGTTGCATGGAACTGTAAACAGAAACCATTTTGTTCAGCTACGTCCCATTTGAGCTGTTTAAGAAATGAAATCCAATCTACGGCGTTTTTGTGATGGCTGCAACTAACTGTTTGTCTTTGAGGTGTTAGGAGCTTGTAATCATTTTTCAACATATTTTGCACCTTCAAAACAGCAGAGTACGACATGGTGAATCTGTTGATATCAAAGAACTGTAATGTGAATTTTGTTGCAAGTCAACCTTTAAAAAGAGACAATTTTTTATTTAAAACATCAAATTTGTCTGCCTATCCGGTAAGTCTAGTACTACATTGATATAATAACCTTTATGATACTAAACTCAATCGCATAGGGTATCTAGGGTCAGATATATCTAAATGCTAACAACATTCTGGAAGTGTATGTATGGCTATACAATATTTATTTGCTACAGAAGGGTCATGTGTTAACCTTAGATTCAGTAAATACATTAGTCATATTGTTATAACTGAAAGACTTCCTCCATGAGAGTGCTTTAGCTTTTTCTGTTTACAGGTATATTGCTTGGTTATGTTTACTGAAGGTATACCATCATGTAGTATCTTCCATTTAATTTACATCCCATTAATGAGCGATTGTTACTTATTTCACGAAAGTTCACTAATGTATTTGCACTGAACATGTGAAAACATTCATGAAATCTGCTGCAAAATGTTTTTATCATCAAAACTTGTCACTGATCACTAGTAGCCAATTATTGTCTTTCTCAACTCATTTTCCAACATTGCGACAGCACAGAGAATGTCAAAAGAGAATCTCTAGCCATGCAAGTTACTTACTTATCATCAGCTTTAGACTTCATTAAAAGTAGATATGGATATATGTAGTATATTTCAATGTGAGAAAGTTTCCTGATTTGATAAAAAATATATATACATGTATGTGCAGTTTTTAAAAAAAATTGAAGTAATAAAATTTAAAAAAGAAAAGTTCTAGGTATCACACTTAGAGTAGATATTTTTATGTAAATATATATTCACCAAAAACTCTAATTCAAACTTAACTTTCCTGATTCAGCTGGCTCAGATTAAAATTTTTCTTATGTTAGCAATAGCTGGTTTGATCGAAGACTACATAGTCAACTAGAAAATCCTTTTGTTCTCCATAATATCAAAGACTACGATTCAATTGACTGATAATATTGGTGTTCAGCCTATAAGCATTACTACCTCATGTTAAATTGTACACTAATAAATTTCTTTTTTAAATCTTTCACAGCAGTCTCGCATATAGAAGGTTGTCGTATCTACAAGGTTTTTTATGTTTTAGGCATTAGGAATATATCTTTGGGTACTGATGGGCTTTTCAGTGTCCAATCACTTACAATCTGCAAGTTAAACAATTTTTGGTCAGTAATGGGGCACATGATAGGAATTGATAAATTAGTTATTTAGAGTCTGTGCGCAACAGGTAAAGCATGCATAAGGATGCCTCGGCAAAAGAACAGACAATATATTTTGATAAATGTATGTAAATTTAGAGGTTAAAATATATATAGTATGCATCATGTGATGCTCCTCACTACAATAAATTATATTATTTCACCTCATAAAACTTTGACGGACATTAAATGTATATCAAATAATATTGCATTGAACTACATGTCTTTGCAAACATGAGATAGCATTATAGGATGTCACATGATATCCCTTTCTGCTACCTGGTATAAACTATTGTGTTCATGCTAGTTCTCATCTTACTGATTGTATTGTGTCGCACTTTATGGGTTGTGTTTTGCTGTGTTATATTGTACTACCCTGAGTTGAGTGTATCTTGCCTATGTTTTGCCTCGGCAGACACTTTATTTTGTATCAGGTTAGAATTGGCTCTACAAAATTCTAGTTTATTAGATCTACTATCATTCACTTTTTTGTTTAGTTTTAGAATATCTTATTATACAATATTTTATCACATGTATGGTATTATATCATATTACATTAGCTAGTCCCATGCACTGTGAGAGATCATCATGATCAAACAGTAAACATATATTTATGCAATGAATTGTAAGGGCTCCCGAGTGGTGTCGTGGTTGCGAGCCGGCCTTCGAGTTTAATGCTTTGGCTCCATTTGCATGCGGGGCAGTTGTTTCCTAATGCTCATCGCGATGCTTTGAGCAGACAGACAGACATTGCTCATATGATATTATAAATTGCATTTTATTAAGTTATGTTATCCTATAATATCTTAACCTATTTATTAACATAGTGTCACAAAGAATTATCATTATTAAGAGCTCTCAACCATTTTTGAAGTAAGATAACTTCAATCAAGTATGGCTTGATTGTTATTAGCATATATTATGTGATAGTAAAATCTTTCCTTTAAGATTTCTTAGTTAATCTACATAAGTATTATATTGATCAAATTCATTTGAAGTTCAAAGCAAAATGCTTACCTGCTGAAATTGTTTTAAAATTTGTGAGTTATTAGACTATTGACTAAAAGGAATTGCTGCATATACATCATTTTTGAGAGATTGATCTATAAACACTAGAAAGCTACTGTTTATTGTCCTGAATAGAATTAGCCGGTTGTTGATCGATGAGCAATTACTTTGTAATGGGAAAGGTTACTTGTGAAGGACACACAAAAACTATTATGCATGGATTTAGCAACGCATGTTCTCCCTTGCACTTGCGAGGAGCTGCTTGTTGATCCACCAGTTATGAATACCTTCCTAGCCACTATTAAATGTTTAAAAGGACATATGAATGCTATAGAGCCAGTCTACCTGAGACTCTATTTTACCACAACATCATCACTTTATATTATCACTACTCCTTTTCTGAACATAAGACTGTGAGTCATTTTTAATTTTAAACAATTAATACGTTAAAACCAACATAAATTGTAAAACTCAATTGTTGATTTACTCTTCAGTTTTTGATTTACTAGGAATCAACCACATTTATTACAAAACGTAGGCATATATAGATATATACACATATATATATATATACATTTATATATAGTTATATATATCCATATATATATATATATATATATATATATATATATATATATATATATATATATATATATATGTATATATGTATATATATATATTTATATATATATATTTATATATATTAACTTTCCTAATTATATATTCCTAATTATATATTCCTAGTAGCCAGTTAAAAGCATTTCATCAACGATTTTGGGCGGAATGCACAGCTCTGATAATTCTGTGAATTTCGGCAAATAATTTTGTGTTATTTTTTCATTTTGTGATTTTGTTTAGAACCAACAAAAAGTTGGCATGTGTGGCAGTGCTTTTAGTGTTTAGCAGTGTTACATTAGGCATTTAGCTGTTACATAACTAACAGAAGGCTTATGTACATTTTGTCCGTAGAAAGAATACAGCAAACATAACATGCCACTTTATTAGGTGTTTTTTAAACTCATGGTGAGGGACTACAAATGTTATCATCACCAGGTAAATGTTGTTTTACATGTTAATTCTTTGATTTAACCAGTTAAAGAATTGAACAAAGTATTTTGGGTGAATTGAAGGCTAACATGCAAACAGTCTTTATAAGACTGTCTCTAGTGCTATAATACTGCAAACATTTTTGGCTTATTCAACACAACAAAGTGTGATAAAAATGCATCTACTGTTGTATGAACTTTATGAATGCAGATTGCTAGGCCTAACTTGGTCCCTAGCAAGCTACTAATTTTTCTTAAAACAGCAGAGGCTATTTGCTTTCTAGCGGTAGTATACAATACAGCAGGTGTGTGAAGATGTTGTAAATGAATTGCATTTCATGTTGGCTTTTCATAAACATTAAATATTTGTTATTGAATGCATAATTTGATAAAACAACAGTGTTAACTGTTAAAACTTAATACACACCTATTTGGGTCTGAATAATTATATTATACAGACTCGATGATACAGCTATGCAGTACATTAGCATCTTAAAGTTCTCAGCTATTTTTATCCCCAGTTATCTATTCAATTTCTACCAAGATCTCTCTGCACTGAGTAGACTGTATTATCTTGTGTTATATACTAAGGTCTGCTAACATGTTCCTAAAAATAATATTCCGTTAAACTTTCTGATATTCTTATGAAAAGTATATCGGATGTAAGTGGGAGGCGTTGGAAATGTCTGAGTAAATTTTCATCGATGTGTTTAAAATAGACCATACAAAAAAAATCTGTAAGTTCAATTGCAGACTTCAGTGTGAATAATGGCAGAAGGAAGAGAAACTCTCATCAAAAAGCTAAGAGAGCATTTAATCTGCCCTATTTGTACGGAAGAAGCTGAGCTAAGAATGTTGCCATGTCAGCACAGCATGTGTGTCTCTTGTATTGGTGAGTCAGCAAAGAGTGCATGTCTTGGTCTACATGTAGATTAATATTCATGCACTACTAGACTTCATCAGAACTATTTTATCCTAATTATATTAGAAGTCTTGTTGCTCATTCTCATGGTCTAGTAATAGTTACCATAGTTACATGGCTACTCAGAGGTGAGGTAGATTGATGTGAGCAACTGACTATGCAATGAGAGACAAACAAATAGACTACTTCTATTGTAGGTTGGTTTTTTTGGTATTCTTCATGAGGCTATAATAAAATTTGATTTCTGGCCAACACATTGCTGTATAGTTTTAAATAGCTATTCAATGATCTGTTTGCTAAAGATGGCTTGAACTAATAACATTTATCTACAGTGTATATGAACGATTAATAGGTTCTCTTTCACTGACTGCTAACCGTAGTCTTTATATTAACATGTGTTTTAACACCATAAGTTAAACAGTGCTTCCTTCCAGCAGGTACCAGAAGAGAAGGGTCATTGACAGAAATTTTACCAGGTTATAATAGTATATTATCAAACTTCCGGCTTAACTTACACCCTCTAAACTTTCATTTGGACATCAAAATTTGCCGGCTACCATATTTAATTGCTTTAACGAGATCATTGACCGAGAGAAATGTTTTTGCTGCTACTGCATGCATTTGCTGTATTGTCATAATTATTTGAAGCAGTCTGATACTAGATGATTCTAATGAAGTAAAACACATCATCTATAGTATTACATGTAAATAACCAGGTTAGTGTAAAACTATTTACAATGGTAACCAAAGAGTAAAACAAAAGAACATGACTGATGTTTATTCACCACTCACCAATTATGTATAGAACAGCTGTACATGTTCAGGTGCACTCATTGATTTCTCCTATGTTTACTGACAGCTAGTAACATAATTACTATACTACTGCTGGTTTAAGTACTTCTTTGAACTGCGTAGAGACTAAATGATAATCTACTTTCTATGTAAGTCAAAGATGGGTAATCTAGTAAGTCTATGTTAGTAGCTCTAGTACATGGTATTAATATAATCGGTATTATTATTACTCTGGCTATTTTGGTTAATACCTAAGTTGGTAAAGAGCTATTTGATCATCAATATCCAGCAATGATCTCACGAGTAATATGTCTGCTTTCGATGTTAATCCTGATTATTACTATAATATTGTAATCGAATAGCCTTTTGCTTTTTTGTGCGAATTTTCTATTTAGCTATTATTCTACTGGGTACTTATGTATCTTTATCCTAAAGAAATGTCTAAAGGACAAAGAGTGTTCTCCAGTTTCTCTGTTAAAATTTTCAGTATTTTAACTACCACTTTGGTATCATCTGTTTCATTTTCTTCTACAAATTTTCCACATATGTTGGCTTCTCAATTTATTATGTTTCTATGTAGATGTTGCAAAATATGCACCTTTAAAGAACAATAAAAAAAATTCATTACAAATGTCTTCTTTTTTATTAAGTAAATTCAATTTTTCACTTTTTCTAATGTAAAAATTTAGTTTTATAAATAATATTAACTCATCAGATACCAGTATTATTAGACGCTTTGTAACTTTAAACATACTAAATTCTATTAATGTCATATTTTGCCCTACAGAGCGAGTAGTGTCACCATCATCTCAAGATGGAAGAGATGCACACTGCCCGTACTGTTATTCAGTACTTTCAAGGTCTTTATCAGACTACCCCAAAGCTTTATTGGCAAATTCTCTTCGAGAGCAGTTGGACCAGCTAGAGGTTGCAATCAAAGAGGAAAAGCTTACAGAGGGTAAAGTATGCTTACTAAGTTAGGGTCCACAAGCCTGTTTCAATTAAATAATATCTATACCCTGATATGACTCTAATTGAATGTCTAGCTGTATGTAGTAGTTTATTATTAATTGGCCAATCAAACATACACATGTAATATTAAAGTAACTTTCCTAAATGGAACTGCTATAATTTGCTACTTGATTAGCCAATGAGCTTGCTTATACCAGCAGTATTTTTCATTGATATCCTGTGCGTGCTTATATTCCTTTTATATCTACACTATTTTTCTATTACTTCTAGCATATTACACACAAAACTATTTTGCATAAAATCTAGTTAAATCTGAATGTTTTGCTGAAGCAGCAATACAAAATTTAAATGTCTTCCGCTTAGTTTTTTTCAGTGAAAAAAACTGTCTCGCCGACTGAGTGGCCAATAATTGAGTACTTTTAGAAAAAAACAATGATTTTTATGTTAGACATACTTTGCTGATTGTATGTTTTATGAATAGTTACTAACATCTTTTGACTGTCAAAGGTGTCATGTACAACTGCCTGTGTAATTTATATTTATTGTTAGTTACCTCAAATAAATGTGTTGTTTACTGTAGTCTTGTTTCAGGACCAATTTGTAAGTTGGCTGGCTGTCAGAGACCTGTAGATTGGCAGTGCACAGCCTGTAAAGAGTTCATCTGTCAAAGGTTAGTTAATGAATATAAAAAGTAGTGTTTATTTATTGTGTGTCTCAAGATGAAATCGACTTCAGGTATACAAAAATATTGATGCGAATATGTCATTTTCCGCAATTATTTTATTTGAACATCACCTTTATTTGAACTCCACCTCTAATAGATTATTACTATAAGATAATGGTTAAAAGAAAACAATTAACAACCACGTAATTTTAACTTTAATTTTACTTTGACCTTCTTTGATGTTTATGAACCAATAATACAAAGTTATTAGGAAACAGTGTTCACAAAATGGTACCAATAATGATTTACTTACATCAATAAAATGAATTATTTTGTTGTTGCTGTAGAGGTTGTCATGGTTTTATTGACAGAGTACTTGTAAAAATTGATATTTGCAATCATCAGAGCTGCATCCCGATTTGAAGTTACCGAAGTCTAAGTTCAATCTAATATTTGCATTTTTATCTTTAATGCGGTTTATTATCTTACCTGAAGAATTTGAAATGTTTTGGTAAACCATGAGAATTATTTTAATAAACTCTTTACCTTCTAATAGCCACCATTGATATGCTTACCCAAGGTCTCTTCTCTAACTTTTTGGACTTCACAACTTTTATTTTAACTTAGAAAGCAACACTATGAAAATATTTATTAGCTGTTTCAATCTACTATGCTTTACTTGAACAGTTCTTTATTTAACTCAATGTAATGTTGCAACACATTCAAAAAGTGGGTAAGCAAAAAGGCATTAATGTAACTCTATTCTGAAAAAGTTTATAGTTTAGAAAAAGTCTATAGTTTAAAAACTCTATTCTGGAAATTTTTCTCAGGTATATGGCAATCAAATTATATTGCATTTTATTCAAAGTTTGAGAATATTAATATTTAATCAGATGCAGCAAGAAGAAGCAGTGTCCAATCTCTCATTCTCTCCACGAACTTGCTGATTTTCAAGACTTGAAGAAGAAATGTGAGGAGCGTTTTAAAAAATGGAAAGTAGAAAAAAAAACTGAAATCGACTCTTTGAAACAAAAGGTAAGTAAACATAAAATGGTTGGTTTACAGTTCACACAGTTATATGACTCAGGTAATTTTATACCAAAATCGGAGTGTATTTAGACGCGACTAATTTATGAGATGGTCTGTTGAACAGCTTACTTAAAACTTTTATTTGGCTTTTAATCTTGCTTATGTAAGACAGTCATTTATTGGTGATAACTTGGTGCTTTAAAAGCTGTGGCAAATATTTTGATGTCTTGACCTTTTTGAAGGCAAAGCTTGAGGCTATTTCAAACTCTCACAGGTGAATTAATTTATTTAAAATGTAATTTTTTGAACTTGATTATCACATTGATTAATATACTTTTTTACATTTACATGTTTTTTAAAGGTTGACTTGCAACAAAATTCACGTTATAGTTATTTGATATCAAAAGATTCACCATGTCTTAATCTGTTGTGTTGTAGGCGCAAAATATGTTTGAATGTAATTAAAAGCTCTAAATAGCTAAAAAATTAACAGTTAATCGCAGCCACACTAGACCGCCATAGTTTGGATTCCCTTTCCAAAACGGCTCAAAAGTGACGTAGTGGTGGGAGATGGTTTCCGCTAATACTTTCATGCAACCTTATTTGTCGAAATATTTTCACAAATATACTTCACGCATTCAACAAAACCATGTCTATTGTTCTTATGTGTCTGTTTTATCGTCATTGTATCGCTGTCACTTTTAGCAGTGATATCCTTTAACTTATCGTAAAAATTCATTTAATTGTTTAAATTTACCTTGAAAGAATACAATCATTGTATGATAATCAAGACGAGCCTGTTGGTCACCTGTGATAATCAAGAAGTGCTAAAAAAACTGTTTGCGGAGTATTGGGTCACATGATCAGATTGCGACTTGTCGATTAGATCAAGCCGCAACAAAACTGTAAAGTAGCAAGCATCTATATTTGATATGGGCTCTTCGGTAAAACCCGAAGTGTTTGTCATACACTAGTGCTTCTATAGGTTTTATATAGATTTTTTTATTGGCCTTTCAATTCATGTGAGAACATCAAGTGACAAGACAGTAACCAAACTGCCATGACTACGCCAGAGAGATAAACAGATTCCAATATACGTCGACTTTTTGTTTTTGAGCTTTTAATAGCTTGGAATCACATTTCTACATATTTGACACCTACAACACGACGGAGTAAGACATGGTGAATCCTTTGATACCAGAAAGCTGTAATTAGAATTTTTTTGCATGTCAACCTTCAATGCAGACTAAGATATCATTGAGAAATAAAGAAATGCTAGTGTCGATGCTTGTGCTAATGCTAGTCATTATAACTAATGCTCAAATAAGTATTCTTCTTTGCAGAGTGTTATACCACAATCAAGACCCCAAATTGATTTTCTGCATCATTATTAATGTTTTTTTCTGTTTTTTTACTTACATCACAAACTGCACGCAATTATTACAAAAAGATGCATTGAGCAATGACAATATGGTCACTAGGCCAACCACGCGCAAATGAATGGAGCAAGGATAACATCGCTGTGCTTGTGAAAAAAGCTGAACTATTAATTAAAAAATGAGTTTTTTTTGCCCATCAGAATTATACATCTTAATCAAAATTTACTTTACTTGATGTCTTTGTATTGGCGTCTGGTGTTTTTTACCTTATCTCTCTAGGTGGACGTCATTACAATACGTAGTTGTCTCATCATTACTGAGTGCAGCCTCATTGCTTGTGTTTGGGAAATTCTCGAGGTATCAGTTATATATAATAGGACTTCTTAATCTATAGCTCTGTATAGCTTATACTTAGTTCAAATTTTCACATGCGTTTTCCTTTACGATTGACTATGAAGTTCTGAAAAAAGAAGCATTTTCTGTTTTACTTCTGTTAATATTTTCTTTATAAATTCTGGTCTTGCTAGATACGGTACTTGTCAGATATCTAAAATCTGTAACTAAAGTTTCAGCTTTTCGACTATGAGGCTATCTTTAAAATCTTGTGGTTGATGCAAGTCTTTTACAGTTTGATACAGACCTCCTGTTTTTTTATGTTTATCTTTCTGCTGAATTTTGATGCCGGTCTGACAAATTATTCCAAGAGCAGTTGCTTTCCTCAGCTGAGTGAGAAAACAAAACAATGTCATCCACAAGTAACATCTCTCTCTCACCGGCTATGCTTTCTATGAACTGAGAGACGCGAAATAGATTGTCATTTCGTCTTCTCTGATTGTAGACTCCTTTTCTACTCTCTTTAAACACATCTTCAAACATAGCATCGATATATAGTGAGAAAAGAGTTGGTGCTAAAACACAACTTTGCTTGACACCATTTGATACGGAAAACATCTCCGAGTCATGATTTGACAAGCCAACTTACGCTCGGGTTCACCATTTGGGTCTTATAAGGTTTATCGTTTTATCAGTTTAGCCTAACAATTCTAGAACTATCAAAAAATGCTGCTGGAGATACATGTAATTAAAATCTTTAATAATTCACTTGAAGAATGTACCGAAAGCATTTTTTGCACTCGAATTTCGATTTTTACACATGTACACCTGCAAGTTGAACACCATACTCAGTACATTACGTTCCTCTAAAATTTAAACTGTTCTCACACTGTACATTTTGTGACATTAGGTCATTGATCCTGTTGAGTAGTACACTGACCGTAGTATTTCCAGCACTTGACAGAACACAGATGTATTGATAGTTCCTGCAGTACTTAGAATCTCCTTGCTAAAACAAAGTTGCGATTTAAGCATTTTTCGAATCCTCTGTCATTTTTTTTATCCCATATATCTCTAATCAGTTTGAATAGTTTATCTTGTGGCTGCTGACCACCATACTCTCAAACCTCAGTTCATTCCCACAGAGAGCAGCTGCTCATTTTATTTTGTTGTTGTGACGATTTTGATGGTTTCAGCATTATCAGTAAGTTAATCCAGACCTCACAAGATTAATCTTGTGAGAGGGAACCTAAAGCACTTTGCTTCGTTATTCTTGGCTATTTAAAAGCAAAAATAATTTCAGCAAAGCGATGTAGAATCTTATTCTTATAATGTTAGACTGCTTTTCTATCAACTTTTTTTCCTTTCTTTTGTGAGCCATATTATTATTATCTGAGATCGTCAGAAAAGTCTTTCATATCCTTTAGATAGGCACCAGAATGTAGGTCATTTGTTTTTCTCCTACCAAATTGACTTTGGTTTGTTAGAGATTGCTGGAATTGTTTTTCACTTTATAAATGTCTTGCCTTTTCCGTTCTGGTGAATTGAGACACTTACCGACTTTTGAAACATTTCTCACTTCAAGCAGTCGGTTTATTTCTGTACCAATTTTAATGTCTCCTCAAACGCTGTGCTAAACGACAAACTCTTTCAAATATTCCGCTGTTCAACCATCTCTCCCATTGCCCTCTCCTATAACGTATCATTAAATTTTTTCTCTTGACCTTTTTTAGTCTAGTTGTGATTTGGCAGCCTGAAAGTTTGGTTTTAGGTGATTTCAAACAAGTTTTTCCATATTTATTTGTAGTTTGACTGTTAACATAGAACAATCATGTAATGGTCTGTACTGCAGTCTACATCTCTATAAATTCTGGTGTTCAAAACGTATCTACGGTCTACTAGATTTATTATGGCATAGTGTAGTAGTCGCCTATGTATGGAAATTGAACCTACTTCAGCCTTTTTTGGTACATACTCACACTTGCCACTCAAGTATAATTTCTAGCTGTGGTCCACCAGGTTTTCTGGAAATGGTAAAAAAGTCATGCAAAGTGTTTGGTTTCAGTGTGATAGCTCTGAAGTATTTTTGACCATTAGTGCTGCTCTTTTCGATTGAGTGATCTATATTAATAAGTGTTTTTACATTCCAATAAAAGTTTTACATGATTCTTTTCACTCTTCTGTTTGCTTCATAGCTAATTTCTCACTTTGCGCTTAAAAAAAGAGCACCACAGTGTGAACTTTTTAGATCGATGATCTTTGAGCTGGTATGATAAGTATTGAATTGAGTCATTTTCATAACACAGACATGCGAAATGTGTTAAAAAAGGCTAGCTCTTGGATTAATAGAGTCACTTACTCAAAAGTGCAAAAATGCAATCTAGCACACAGGAACCTGTCTAGACATACTAGCATAAAGCATTTGCAATGTATATTTAATCCACTACTACAACTCTAATATTTTTTTTTTTTTTAAATTCACAGCTATCATTTGAGACTATAGCCCAGCCAGTCTGCATGACCTTTTCTAATACCTGGTCTACTTTTAACTTTCAGAGATATTCGTTGGCTTCAAAAATGCAGCAAGAGCTTGCAAAAGCCACTCCAGATACACTGCCTAAAGTTTTTAGTAAACATGACAAGCTGGGAACATCACTACAATTACAAGCTATGAAGGAGATAGAAAATGGAGCACAGTCTGTCTTAGACTATTATAGTGCTGATATGGAGAAAGTCATAGATACTGACTTTATAAGACTTGTGGAGCAGATGTCTAGTGGTAAACAAATATCTTAACATATTTTAAGTGTTTTATAGTTTATAGTGTGAGAATGTGAGTTAGGAAACACATTTTACAAATTCATCATAATTGGATGAGAATTTTGCAGGTGATAGCATAACAAGAGTTACTATTATGGATGACTGACTGCAAATTTTTTTTTAAGATTCGGTACAGTATTTTGCCATATGTTACACTCATAACATTGTGGTGTTCATTTAATATTAAACTTTGTAATGAAAAAGAAAAGATTAACTGAAAAATACAGCCGGTAAAATAAGAATGTTTAGTCTCAGTATTAGCCTCAGTCTATGACAAACATAAATTCGACCTTCATAAATTTCCACTAGAACTTAGTAATCGTAATTTGTGATCAATTGTAGCAATAACCATTCTAATTTGATAGAAGTATTTAGCAAAGCTCAATCTCCAATGACACGGTGTATAAACATTGAGCAAAAATGGAGAATGACTGAAGATTATTCTGAAAAGCTATTTTAATACTTGAGCCTTTTCATGGCAACCACAAAATTTATGTAAAACCCAAATTGTTTTTACCGAATGTAAAATGTAAAAACCAAATCACAGATTGCCTTTCAAACTAAAACCAAATGTTTGTTATGCTAACATTTGGCAATACCATTAGCTTGAAATGTAAACAAAAAATGCATCTGTTTCAGCTGAAAAACAAGATCTTGAGGTTGTTCGGAGATAGCTTAACACTTTGTTTCTGTACAAACAAGGTGTTGCTTTCTTCACTGGTATCAATGATTTGTGTAATTTAAATATACAAAATTGAACTTCGCAAAGCTTTCTTTAATATGTACTTGTAAACAACGTAATTACCAAAATTCTCTTTTCAGTAGAGTAAATAATCTGCTTACAAGTACAATGTGTTCAGTTATCAATTTGGTTATGGATCAAGATTGGTTAAAAATGTGCCTATCAAATTATTGCAATACAAATATGTTTCTCGAAACATTTGAACGTTGTGTTATCATGATATACATGGTGTAAGGAATCGTTGAAAAAATATATATACATATATATTTCTTAAAATTTGTGTGTTTATCAATGTACTTTTTGTTTTGATTGTCCAGCTATAGCAATTAATTTAGCATGCGCACACACGTTACGATGCTCTTGTTAGGAATTTTTGGTCTAAGGTGTAATCCTATTCAATACAATGTAACCACATGCTAATTATTTTAGCAATGCGCCCGCGGGATCTGATACCCTGTTAAGAAGTTATTTTTTGTAAGGCTCAATTACTATATATGGAGTCAAGGTCACTGCTTCTCCTGTGAACATTTATGGAAAGAGCTTTGATATTCTCTTTTCATTTGGTCAGTCAAAGACTGTACGATATCTCATTTTTACATTTGCACCAGTAACAATTGTGTAGTTGTTTTCTTAGTGTTTTGTGTTGTTGAAATAAAATATGAGATAAAAAGACATCTGTAAAGTTTATAAAATTTTGTCAAACAACTGTAACTTTCAAAATCTATATCATGGGGAAAACTTTTGTGCAGGTCAAATAAATTGAACAAAATAAAACAACTAAAAAAGGGTTCAGATGTAATTCTTGCATAAATGTGTGTGTGTGTATAAAAAAGGTTACTGTCCCATCAGAAGTTATTTCATCCAAACCTTTCTCATGGTACGCAATTTGAAATTAAAAATGAGAAACTTTATTGTATGTTAAATAAAAGTTACTTTTCTGACCAAAGACTTTTTTATTACCCAGGAAATGCGAGGTAGCACAGCTCATACTTTTATATAGAAAGCTAGAATTAAGGTAAAATATTCCATAGAGCCACCACCATTATAAGTCTATATTTTTAATATTTATTGTGTATGTATTCATGTTTTTGTCGTTGTGATTGTCCAGCTATAGCTATTAAAATCTTGAAATAAAAAATCCGTATCGCAAAAGACTTGATTTTAGAACTTCCCATTGGCCAGTACGATACCATACTAATTAAGCCACACCAGCTGGATAAATTCGCTAGCCAATATATGTCTCTGTATGGGAGTAAATACGCCACTGCTGTCCATCCAGACTCAAAGTGATGGTGTAACATCATGAAAAGCCATAGCTCTCATTAGCACGCTTACTGATATTATCCAATGGCAGTTTGTCAGGCTAATAGCGAGTTGCGGGCAACTTTCATTACCTGTCCTTGTTTTAGGCTGATTTTTAATACAGTAGCAACGCAGGGCATCCGATTAAATTAAATATAAACATAGAGCTTATAATGAGATGAAAGGTTACATAACAATACATTAAAACACACAAAAACTTTAACCAAACAATAGTATAGATAAACTAAAACCATTAAATTAACCAAAGAGAAGAACACAATAGATGTCCACATAATAACTCTAATACCAGCTGTATGTGTTTTAAACAGTTGTTAGTTTAATAAAGCAAGTTACTGTATTAAATAAAGAGTTTTAATCATTATATAAAAGTTAGATGGATAGAATTAAACAATTATATTTATATAAAACTTCCAAGGTAGCCTTGTAATCTATTAAGCATTATTCAACATATCTAAAACAGGGTAAAGTAGGTCTCAAAGCCTCTAATTCAAAAACTTTACCAAAATACTTTTTGGTTTTTAATAAATTTTTCTTCAGACTGTTTACAAAGTTTATTTGAGTTTTTATATGTAATTTCTAAATTACATAATGCAGTAGTTGTCCAATCTGTTTTCATCAAAAACAAGGAAAAATAATATTTGCTTGCTGATAATTTTTGTTGTAAATGGCCTAGCAACTTTATTAGAGCTTCCTATTACATTTAAGCCCAATGAATGTAATTTGAGTCATTAAATTATTAGATAAATGCAAATATTTTAAAAACTTTACCAAAACCCAAAAGAGCCTCTTTTTAATAAATAAAATTTGTTTTAACATTTTCAAAATTTGTTTAATAGTGCTAATTTTTATCCTCTTCTTTTCCTAGACTATTTTTACTTTAAGTGCCAATTTTTCTTAGAGTTGGAAAACAAAATGCAATAATAAAATAAGTTTTGCAACAAAATATGTAAAAGAATTATTAACATGCCTTGGTAACCTCACAACTCTAGCATTTTATTAGTATTCACTATTAGTATTACTATTATCACAGACCTGATAATGTGTATTACTGAGTTACTCACTGAATGTAATTTATTTATAGACTTCATTTTTCTATATTGACTCCAAGTAGTTTAGACGTGGTCCAGATTTAATATTACATATCGGTATTGTTAGTTATACTATTGCCTGATTATACTTGCAGGGCTTAAGGAGCAGACAACTCTTGGAAATTGTGATACAGTCCTGGCTGATACTTGCTACTCTGTAGATGGAACATCTACTGGGGAGATCTTAGCTGGAGGAAATAACAAGTTCATTGTATGTAACAGCGAGGGAAGTGTGGTAAAGACTGTATCTGTATATGATGGTAATATCACATCCATCCAGTGGTACAAAGATTGCATATACACATTGTGCAAAGCGAAAAAACCAGGGTGTAAAAGAGAAGTTATTGTGTATGATGGAAAAAGCTATAATGAGTTGAGGAGGTGGTCTGTACCTGATTATGCTTATACTAGCCAGCTGGCTGTTACTAATGATAAGGTTTATGTTGCTGACTCAGAGCATCATCAGCTATGTGTTTATTACTTAACTGGTGAAACTGCTGATCCTTTTTTGCATGCTATATTTACTAGCCTTAATTACTTAGCCACCAGCCACCCAAAGGGTATCATAGTCAGTGACTTCATTGAAGACGAAGTTCACTCACTGAGAAATGATGGCACAATAAGATGGACCAGCTGTAAAGTTGCTGATCCCAAAGGTGTTTGCTGTAATACTAGTCAAGATGTATTGACTTGGTCCAGCAGTAGTAGAGTACTGTTCCTGCTCTCTCATCAGTCAGGTGAGTCTACTGCTGACACAACAGTATTATTAGTTAGCAGTTTATTCTTTTTTGAACAATTAATTGATGGAAAAAGCATCGAAAAGTACGTAGATTTAATTGCAGGAAAGAATACTTCAGCATATCTGTACTCACTACATTGAACAGATGTATGTAGCACTGTTGTTAAGAAAGGTTAATTTGATCAGCTGAGAACTGCTGCAGATTTTGATTAGGCCTAGCGCAATGCCGAGCGGTCTGTATAGTAGCTAATATTTTATCTTATAATTATCTAATGATTATCATACATGCACTGTTATGGACTGAAGCTAGTACATTATTTTTCAATAGCGCTTATCTTGCAAACTTACTACATGGCTGAACTGTGTGTGATTAAACAATGCTCAAATCATTTTCCCGCTTTAGTTTTGAATATTATTTTTGTTACATCTTTTAGCAAAAATGGAAAATTAGCTAGCTAGAGTTAATGACTCTCAACTATCATCATATTGATAACTTTCTACTCTGGTGGTCTTTCTTGTTATTAGCTCTTTAATATCATAATTATTTAAAGACAATTATTTTATAATTTAATTTGTATACTATAGTAATTCATACCTCATTTTAAGATTCATACAATTATGTTAGCTGGTAGAAGACAACTTATGTTATCACTTTGTCGTGGTGAAATAACTAGTCATATGTACGGGGTATAACAAATAGAACATTTAGTAAAACAAGATATCAACAGGAAGAGGCACAATATAAACTACTTTATAACCTATTATGTTGCCTAAATCATTAACTACTTTTAGTAATAAGTATTATCATTGTTGTTTGAATTTTATTGAAAATAGCTAATAAGCTAATGCCATTGACAATAGTATTTTCGCGTAGCTGCGCTACTCAACGATGCCCGAATATTAAAAATCAGGTTGTAAACAATGAGAGGTAATAGGAGTTGCCTGCCACTTGCTTTCAACTTGGCACATTGCCAATGCATAATTTCAGTAAGCATTTCAGTAAGAGCTACAGGCTTTGTGACGTTACACAATCACCCTGCGTAGTATGCAAGCCGTTGCGTATTTGCTCCCATATAGCAACATATATCGCTTAGTGAATTGATAAAGTTTGTGTGGCTGAGTTGGTACAGTGTCTGACTGGCAAACTGGAGGGTCCGAAACCAAAACTTCTGCGATACGGAATTGTTATTCCAAAATTTTAAGATCTAAAGCTGGAGATACCAAAAATAAATGACAAATTTTGAGAAATATATATATATATATATATATAGATTGAAATGCAGATAACTTTTTTATCAATCACATCGATCAAAAATGCAACATGCAATATAACAAGAGAACAACAAGATGATGGAACAGATAAACCAGATAGTAAATTTATTGCTTTTTATTATACAGCTCTACGTAATAGGCAACAAATATCATTTCAAATATTGTCATAAGTAACTAAGCAATATTATTATAAAATATAATTATAAATTAAATTAAATTATGGTAATAGGTACTGTATATCCTGATATATAGGCTGAGTTTGATGCTGAAAGATTCTCTGAATAATTCAGCAATCTGGATTCCCCGTTTTTCTAGCTTTTATTCTCATGATAGGAACGTTCACTCAAATACACAAGCAACAAACTTGGTTGTTATTAGTGATGACAGTAATAACAACCGATTATTGGTCTTTTGTAACGCTGACCTACATGTAATTAGCTGTCATTAACATTGCTTGTCATGTACACTTAGGTAGTTATGTTCATCACATGGCACTCAACACACAGTTTGCTTGCCTCAATAGTTCCATTGATACCAATAAAAAATTAAATCGATATCAAAAATTAAAACGTAACAATAATGATTATCACTTTCATTAATTCTTTTTCCACTTTTTTACTGTTCCAGCTGCGTACAGCCACTTTACAACTTATACGATCTGCTTTTCTAAATTCAAAATTTTAGGGTGACTTTCTGGTTGCTAACTTTCAGGTGAATTTTTTAGGGAACATCCTCGTACATGTATGTTGCTGACTATTCAACAACTTGGTAATTTTTTGTTGTATTTATAAGTCATTTGAATGTACATCATCAAAAAAATCAAAAGGTATTTATGCGACATGGCTGAAAATCATGCTTCATCTTTGTGAAAAACAACTTTTAAAAGTGTGTACAGTAAAACTTTTAAAACATTTAAACTGATAAAAACTTAAACCGATACCAAAAATTAAAACTTAACAATAATGATTATCAATTTCATTAATTATTTTTGCCGTTTTTTACTGTTCAAGCTGTGTACAGCCACTTTACAACTTTTACTATCTGCTTTTATAACTTCAATATTTCAGGGTTACATTTAGGTTACTAACTTGCGGGTGAATTTTTTAGGGAACATCTTTGTACAAGTATGTTGCTGAACATTGAACAATTCAGTATTTTTTTGTTATATTTATAAGTCATTAGAACGTACACCTTCAGAAAAATCACATGGTATTTAAGCAATATGGTTGAAAATCATGCTTAATCTTTGTAAAAAACAACTTATAAAAGTGGGAGCAGTATAAGCTACTTTCCTTTCCGGACAAATATTATTAAATAAGTGTATAACAATTTAATTTCTCTCTGACTTCATAAAAGAATGTTGGGTTAAAACCAGATTATTCGGCAAATACATATGAAAGTAGAACTTTGGTGTAACCCATACTACATCCCATTGTAGCTGGTATCATGTAGTCACTTTTTAGGAATTGAAATAAGTTTCATTACTATTATCCACATTGTTGTGTGTGTTACTCACATTGCACTCTGGGAATATTGTTTAGCCTTAGGTGTACTTGTAATACACTTTTTTATAAGTATTAATGTTTTTTCTGTTTAATATACCAACATATATAATATATATAATACATAATATATTTAATAGCCAACTCTTTATGCCTATTTATGTTTCTGTAAAAAATACCATAGAACAAATGATTACTGATTGATAGTCCACTTACACAAAATAAAAAGGTCACGTTTAGAACTGTGTCTACTTGACAGGTGATGTGAAAGGAGAAATAAATCATCCTAAATTTTCCGAACTCAAGAATAAAGATGCTTTTGCGAATATGTGTATAAATGAGAACACTCTCTGGGTGGCTGCTAGGAGTGAGGGTCTACTTAGGTTTGATATTCAGTAGGATAGGACTAACTTATGACCTCTTTGCTTTTTCATTGTCTTTATTAGTTTTATGGAATCTTCTTTTTCTCTAATGTTTTCATTGGCACATGTTAACCATTTCCGCTTGCTTCAATTATTAAATAATGATTTATTAGATAATTTAAACGTATATATTTTTATTCATCAAATTATAAAGTTGTATATTTACATTTAATTCTTTTTCATTATTCATTTAGACTAGACAACCTATAAGTATAAGTAATACTGATGACTTATTAATATTACTCTAAAGAATCTTGCTGTCTTAAAATATAGGAGTCACAGTTACCCCCATAAATTACCATGATTCTATTGCTAGTTTTACAAGTTTTAAAACACATTGTTTACCGTTCTCTTTGACTTTTTCAATTGGTGAGAACTTGCAAATATTGTTTACTTAACATGAAAGTAGGTCAGTTTTCCCTACTGTTATGTCATAATTGTCAGACAGGTGTGATTGCTATATGCATAACATAGCAAAACTACATGTAACTTTGAAAATTTTTCACCAAGATTGAAGTAACTTGGAAAAAAAATTTCAGCAGTTGAATTGTAATGTTGGACTGATCAGTTTCAATCAGTAATAATTTTTTTAAGTAAAAAAAGTCCTTAAATAATAGTGTCAATAATTATTCCATTGAAATATTGAACGAGAGAAACTTTATAAAATGCAGTGAGGTACTTGCAAAGCTTATATCAATATCAAAAATCCCATTTTCTGTGACAAAAATTTGAGAAACAGTTGCAGCATGTGAGCATTATCAAAACTGTAACACGAGTTGCATGCATGCTGCTACGATGAATGACCATTCCAAGTTCATGGTCTCTGCTCACACAGATGCTCAAGACATTTTGTAATTATAATTGGTTAATACACTGTTCACAAGGCCTCTAGTATTATTACCTTTGTGTGTTATCTTGAATGATTTGCAATGTTTTGTACTTTAGTCCATAAATTCAATAGTATTTTACAATGTGATATGAGATCATCTCACATCAGAGTGCATGGTGCATAAAGTGTAGCTTCCTGGACACTTAAAGATCTGTGTATAACTTGAGAGAGCAATATTTAACATTTTCCCTGCTGCATGCTAATGTATCAGCTCGGGTTACCTTCTCTTTGTGGCCGGAAGTTGATAAAATGCCTTTTAGACAGTGCGTTAGTTTATTTATAATTACTCAGCTTTGGCATCAGATAGAACAATAATATCTGATCTCTATGATAACAAGCTTGTTGCTAACAATATAGACAAATCAGCAGGCTTCTTACTAGAGGCTCACCAATTATCAAAACAAAAGTTCACCGCGGAAAAAGAGTGGACTCAAAATAATACAGCGAACGTTTGCAGCTGTAGAAGCTTCTAACATTCTTAGCCATTAAGACTCCAGTAACTCTATATCAAGTGATTCTAACCTTTTAGTGCATATATTTCATGTGACAAACTGTAACCATATTCAAAGAATATGGGGACAGTCAAAATATGACGATTGAAACTCCTGACAAAATATAGTTGGTAAAGTTTGTAAAATGTTTGTCATTTTTAATTGAAGTTTTTTCAAGATTTTTATCTAATTTCTAATAAAGTATCTTCTTTTTAAAAACCCTTTTTGTTGAATTAGGGGAATATGTTCATTCTTTCTGAAGTTATAACAAAATTAATGGTGTTGTGTAAACATTTGTGTGAATAGAAAAATAACTTCTGGCAGAGCTAAAAATAAATTTGGTAGCAAAAGCGTTGAAGGTACTTTGTTCTTACAGTTGTATTGTTACAACCACAATTCACTGTAATAGGTTTTAAGATCTGAAATATTGAACAGCATAAACATAAAACTGGCAGAAAATGTTAACCTTGGTTTTTGGTGATCATTTTCGTAGATTTTGCCATCGGTCCATTATTGTCAATTTATACAAGTAACTTTTGTTTTACTTTGTTTCGTACTAAACAATTGTTTGTAATAGAGCTAAGACACGTTGTTTCTATATATGTAAGTTATGGTTGGTTATTATACTTTCATTTAAATAGTGAGAATAATGTACATAGTGTGGGTAATCCTTCTAACTTTTTTCTTGTATAAATTACAAAGAAAGTTTTACTATGAGCTCTGTTGTATCCTCTCATTGTATGCATAATTCCATACAACATAATCATTCCTACAACTATTACAAAATCTAAACAAAAAAAACAGAAGAGTAGAAAAACAATAATAGAAAAAGAAAGAATAATATAAATAAATAAGGAGATAGAGTGTTAAAAACCAGGAGAAAATAATGGGGAAGGAAAAAAATAAAGAGAAAAGGGGCGGGAAAGAGAGATAGATATAGACATGAAGAAAAGAAAAAATGAAAGAGGAAAGAGGAAAGAGAAAAGAGAAAAATAAATGTAAAGAATGGGAGAAAAGAAGGAGAGCAAAATTCAAAGAAAGAGAAGAAAAACAAAAGGCATATGAAGAAATGGAGAAAGTGAGCTAAGCATGAGTAGTGAAATATTTGAATGAATATGAGACAGGGAGAAAAAACAACAGAATAAAAAAGAGAAAGATACAGAGAAAGAGATAAAAGCCAACTTCATCACGGCTGTGACATCTCGTAAATTTACACAGAAGTGAAAGTTGTCATAGTGCTGTACAAGCATTATCTGGTGATCGATACTTTTTTATGTTACACAAGTATTGCAGAAAAACTTGCAGAATGTTAAGCAAAAATATTACAGCAACATTCTATGGAATGTTACATCAATAAAACTGGTTAGTGTTATCATGGCAATGTTAGAGATTGTTGTTATTAAATAATTTAGCAATGTTCCATCAAGGTTACTTTAAGATGTCTGAGCATAAACGCCCTAATAGAATTGGCATGCAGTGCAAGTGGAACGGGAGCAGGAAGGTGTAACATCATTTTCAATGTAAGCTGAATGTACCAGAACTGCTCAAAGAAAGTTAGCTATTTTGGAATGTTTGAACATAAATTTTCATTTAACATTGACATGTAATTTAACTGAAATGTTATGATGTTATGATACATTCAAAGGAATGTCTAGGCAGTGTTACTGAAAAGTTATTCTATATTGCTGAAGTGTAAACATCTATTTAACATTTGCTTACACTGTAAGGGACGCATTAAGGTGTGACCTCTTTTTCGCCTTTACCGGAACGCCCCAGGAATGTTATAAGAAAGTATATTTCCTAATTTTTGAAGAAAGTCAATGTTACATGAATGTAAATATCAATGTAGCAATGACTTGCAATGTACAAGTGTACTGTACTCTTTCTTCAGAAGGTACCATAATAAAGGGAGGTCTTAGGTGAGTCAATTATTTCCTTAAACAATGGATTTTTAAACTTATTGATTGTTGTATTAATCATACCATGTCAAAATGTCCTCTCAGTTGATTGGCTGTCATGCATAAACAAGCAAATAATTTACATGAAAACATATTAACTTGTGGCTTCTGAGATACAGGAATTCCTTTGTCCAATTGTCTAACCCAGTTGTTGTATTGATTATGATTATTCAGTATCAATAGCATCTGGCTGATATATTTACAAAATTTCACCGTGGAAACGAAAATGCCAACATACTGGACTTGCAGGTAAATATCAGAATGATATGCAAATACAGGGTTGTATAAAGCTAAGTTTTTAGTTAGGGTAGGGTTTTGAGAGTCGCCAATATTGTGGTGTTATGACCGATGGTTGGCTCTTCAATTTTTCTGTGAACATTCAGTACTACTATTGTAATACTCACCGTTTATCCACTTTTAGATTTGGGCAATCGCTTTTTTTTTACAGAGTCGTACAACTTTCTCAAGTGTTCCTTCAGTTTTGCAGCAGAATATTCTAGGACAGCAATGATACTGGTAAAATATACTGTTGATGACAAAGTTTTTGACCGCTCGCTGCATTCACTTGCTATTGTAAGCTGCAATTTTACCCTTCTTAGTAGCAAGGGCTGCAATCAGCACTGTCAAGACTCTTGTCACAAAAAAGTAGATGAGCTTGCTGAAGCTGAATAATTGTTTGCCACTTATTACATTGAACGGCTTACAGGGGAATTTATGATGCAACATCCTTTCCCACTATTAAATGTATGTAACAAAAATGTTATGGTTATGTTTCGGTATGAATAATAACACAAGCTATAACAAACACAGTTTATTCCCTTTCATAGTATGTAATGAATTAACAAGTAGATACAACAATCAAAGTAAAACAGTAATAATAGTTACTTGTATGAATAATAACACAATCTATAACAAATGTGGTTTATTCTCTCTCATAGTATGTAATGAACAGTTGCCTTCAAAGCCTTGTTCATATAACCACTAGATGTCCTACCCGGCATTGCCCGGCTAGTAAAAGAAGTTTTTGAGCAGAAAATTGATTTGTATTTGACATTTAACAGCATTTTTCATTCTAACTTTCAAATTACATATCATGAGAAAAGTGTTTTGTGCATTTGAATTAAATTAAGAGAGAAAATAAAACAACTGTAAAGGTTTTCAAACCAATTTAACTTTAAAATTTCATAACTTTTAGCGACCTATATATTTTAATAACGCGTAGTGGAACCTCGGTTCCCAAACAGAATCCATTCCAGAAGGTTGTTAGAAAACCAAGTTGTTCGAGATCCGAAACAATTTTTTCCATAAATAAAATTATGTAAATTTTAAACCGCTCAAAGGCGAGAAAAAAACTTCGGTAAAGTATCTTTTCAACATTTTTTACCATAAGCTGTACTTGTATCCAGGCGTTTCCTGGGTAATAAAAAATCTATGCATAGATAATTTATTTGTATTTAACATATATAACAACATTTGCCATTTTAACTTTCAAACGACATATCATGAGAAAAGTGTTTTGTATAGTTGAAATAATTTGCGAGAAATTAAAAACAACTGTAAAGTTTTTCAAACATTGTCAAACAACTGTAATTTTCAAACTTCATATAATGGGAAAAATATTTTGTGCCGGTCGAAAAAACTAAAAAAGATAAAACAATTGTAAAAAGGATTAGATATAAATGTGAAATAATTAGCAAGTAATAGCTAAATTCAGTCGGTTTTGCTAAAATAACAAGACAAGATTATTCGGTAATGATACCAATAATACAAACGGAGAACACAGAATAAAATACCTGAATATGTTGAATTAATAATAGCAATTATTGCATAAAAGTGTGTGAGTATAAAAAGGTTACTGTTCTACCAGATGCTATCTATCAATTTTTTGAATACGATGGCACTATAAAATATGGCAGAATATGGTAGTATGTTGTAGTAGAAATTTTATTAGAACAATGTCTGCCTAAAATGATTAAATAAAAAATAATCTTAATAATAAAGATTGGAAACTAATCAAGTAATAATAGCAGGGATAGAAAAATGAATAATGTTTAAACTTCAAGCACGATAGTCAAATTATGTTTTAAAGAATGCAAGTTGAAATTATAACGATGATGAAACAAACTTAAAAAACTTATATTATAAACTTCAAAAGTTATAACAAGTTTATAAATGTAATAAGAGAATGTAAATTTATATATCTATACACATATTTCTCAAAGTAAGTAAATGTATGTGAATATAAGAGAGTGAGGAATAACTGATACTTGAATTCTTACATGATAAATCTTATAATTGTATTCTTACAAATGTTTGTTGTAAAATGTGAAATTAATTACGGAAAACTAATTGGTTAGCTTTAGGAAAGATGTGTAAGCTAATACACCTATATGTACAACCCGGCGTTGCCCGGATAATAAAAAAGGCTGTGTACAAAAAATTTATTTGTATTTAACATATAACAATATTTGCCATTTTACCTAAATACTACTCTAAAGATTTTCAAACTTTGTCAAACAACTTTTAAACTTCAAATCGTGAGAAAAAAAATTTGTAAAGGTCAAATCAATTAAAAAAAATCAAACAAATTTAAAAGGGTTTAGATGTAAAAGTGAAATAATTAGCAAGTAATAGCTACATTGAGTCTGTTTTGCTACGATTGCAATAAGAGACGATTTGGTAATGATACAATTAATATGATCTGAGAAAACAAATTAAACATTCTGAATATCTTGAATTAATAATAACAATTAAAGCATAGAAACGTGTTTGTAAAAAAATTACTGTTCTACCAACAGCTATCCATCTAAACTCTGAATACGACGATACTGGTATGACGATATGTAAAAATGAGACACTGTAATGTCTTTGTCTGATCGAAAGTGAGAGAATCTAAATTCTAGAGGCTATTTCTAATTGAGATAATGCAGTTGTCCGCGTGAAAAGCATTAACCTTTACTGCGATTTAGCAATTGAACCTTAAGAAAAGCCTGAAATAGAGGTTCACAAGAACCCAAAAAAGGCATCGTGTGTCATAGAGGTAATATAATTTAATTGCCTAATCCTAATATCGAGAGAGTCCATTGTTGATATTGTTTGCCAAAAACAAATTAGCCCTAATACGGCGAGGACAAAAAAGCATGCATGTCATAGAGCTAAAAATATTCATAGAGTCGTAATTATTACGTCATTTTTGTGTGAAAACAGGAAAACGATAAATAGTTTATGTATAGAGGCGTACTAACCGGATATTTCAGTTAATGCGCCCTAGCGGTGAAAGAAAAAACCACAGAATAGCTACACCCTTATGTAAGCCGCATGGGTCAAACCATTGGAAAAAATAGTGGTTCATAGTCCGAAAAGTACGGTACTTTATGAGGTGAACAAACACGCACCCAAGCAAATATACAGACATATTTTTTGCCATTAATACAGTAGATTAGCTAGGGCTATTTAATAAATAGCTTTAAAAAGCATAAATTGTAATAAATATATAGCGCAAAGTGAGCTTGACATAAGCGTTTTTTGGCAATATATCACCTCCCCACTAGTCTGGAGATAAGATGAACAGATGAAATGTTCCTCCTAAATGATCTGCTTCGACTATCTGGTTCATAATCACTGTCCAGAAAATGTCTAGAATTTCGTTTCCTTGGTTGACACACTGGTTTTTCATGAGGTACAGAAATAGATAGTCTTTCTGTATTATTATGTGAAGTGTGATATATATATATATATATATATATATATATATATATATATCCATGGTCCAGATCTTCTTTCGTGCTAAATATGGGTTGTAGTTGTTCTACGTACATGTCTTATCCATATAGGTTCACGTGGTGATAATCTAACATTAACACTTCGGTGGCCATAGACTTTAGCCACTAATGCTGGAACCCATCAAGGCTAATTAGACCTTTTAGGGCCACAGTATAACACCTAGCATGGGTTTCCAATTTGAGAGCTGGGAATCTTGTTTACTGTATCATTAAGAAGCTGTGCACTTCTACATTGTTTCCCATGAGCAGTATGGGTTGGTGATGGATTAATTGTGTCAATTTTGCATCAGATTAACCTTCCATGTGGCAGTTGGCTTGGTGAATACTGTGTCTCATTAGGTGTTCTTCTATAATGCATCAGGAATTGTAATAATGCTGCATTAGGTGTTATGCTAGACATGGTCAAAACTCGTTTAAACGATTTCACCATTCTCTCAACTGCCTCATTTGTTGCAGAATGATAAAGAGCTCATGATAAATGGGAAATTACTCTTTCTTTGCACCAATGCCAAAATTTTTCTGATTTGAAGCTGGTAGCATTATCTGTAACTAACGTGTGTGGATAGCCAAAGTGGGAAAAATCTTGTTCTAAAAAATCAGTAGATGATTTGGTCAAGGTAAAACCTGTTGGTCCTGTGAGTGCTGAGATATTTAGTGTAAGTATCTGCGAGAACTAGCTAGTTACTTCCCATGAAGTTGATAGCATGATCTAAGGGTAGACGACTCCAGGGTTTCTCTAGCAGCATTCCGGGATGTACAGGATACTTGAAGGTAGTCTCTAATTTTCAGCACTTAGTGTACACAGCTTTTTTGTCTCCGTAATGTCAGCATTCATTCTACATGTAGGTCAGTATACTGCTGCGCATGCTAGTTTCTTCACCCTTTGTATCCCAAAATGTCCAGGACGCAATATATTCAGTACTTCTTTCTGCAAGCTAATATGAAATACTCCTTTGTTTCCATAGAGCAGACAACCATTACACACAGAGAGTGAGTTTTTTAAGTTTTCAAAGTTTTAAATTACAGGAGTAGCTGGAATTGTTTCCTCTTGCTGTGGCCATATTCTTTTGTATATCTCATTATTGTAGAGATAAAAATGTCTTTAGAATATTTCTTACCTATCACGCCTGGACCTGTAGGATTTAGTTGAGCTCCAATAAGTTGAATGGTGCAAATAATGTCTATGTCAGCATTGTCTTACTCTCTGTCACACTCAACATCTTGTCCGACAATTAATCGACTAAGAGCAACTGCAAGTCCATGTTTGTTACTCTATTTATATTATTTTTTATATTCGTATTGACTGAGTAAGAGAGCCTATCTTGCTAATTGGTTAGCAGAAAGTGCAGGCCTTCTTTTTTTCAGTGCAAACATTGATGCCATTGCTCTGTGGTCAGTAAATTGGTGAACTTTCTGCCATAGAAAAATTGGTGAAACCTCTTTGATATGATAGCTAGTGCATCTTTTTTAATCTGGCCAAATTTCCTTTGAGTGTCAGTCAATTTTTTAGAAGCATGCATAATAGGTATTTTGCTATTATCCTCATATCTGTGAAATAAGACAGCTCCAATTCCTGTATCAAAAACATCACATGCTATTCTTATAGGCAGCTTTGAGATGAAATGTGTAAGAACTGTGTCAGCAGTCAGCAGTTGCTTTAGCTGAAGAAAACTGTTTTCATGTTGCACACTCCACTTCCGCTGCACTTTCTTTCTAGTTAACTGTTGTAATGGTGCTGTAATCGTTGATAGATTAGGTAGGAATCTTCTGTAGAATTGTACTGATCCAAGGAATGAATGTAAACTGCTTATGTTAGCAGGTGCCAGCATCCTTTTAACATTGTCTGCTTTTAGTCGTTTAGAAATTCCTTTTGGTGAAAGGTGATGACCAAGATATTCTACTGAAGGTTGAGCAGAACGGCACTTTTCTTTATGATATTGTAAATCTTTCTTATTCAGTCTGGTAAGTAGGTGTAGCAAACTCTGTAAAATACTTGTATCATCAGTGCCACTAACCAGTATATCATCTAAATATACAGGTATGCGTGGTAGATCAGCTGCTAATGGTTGCATTATTTCCAGAAAATATCCAGGTGGGGCACTGATTCCAAACGAAAGTATTATCTGCAGTAGTACTACTTTTTGAGTGCTATGAGCAAGCTTGTTCTGGCTGTTTAGTCCCAGTGGGATTTGGCTGTATGCATCAGCTAGATCACTAGTAATGTATCCGTGCCCACCTCCTACTGGTTAAAAATGTTTTTTCGTTAGTTGGCATGGCAATTACATTTGAGTTGCTGACTTCATTTTTGTACCATGCATGTGATTTGTCTCATTAAAGATCAGTGCTATGCAAATGTTTCAAAACTTTAAAAAAACTGATAAGAACACTAACTGCTCTTGAAGTGTTGTAAAATATGTTTAAAAATGTTGATCTCTATCATCTCTAATTGCTAGAATAGTCTTATCATGAACATTGATTTTTTCTAGCCAGTTGGTAAGTAAAATTCTATAATAAAATGTCTGTCGTCTGCATGTATGTCGTGCAATTTTGTTATTGTATATTGTTGCAAAGATTTGCAACAGGATATTTGAACTTTAATGACATGCCTTTGTGACCTCGCAACTGTAGAATTTCTATAGTATTTACTGTAAGTTTTTTAGTATCACAGGAATCATATTTTGTATTACAGATTCTCTCACTAATGGTGACTTTTCTATTGTTACTCTTTGTCCCTCTATATTGACCACAAGTTGTTTAGAGACGAACCTGGTTTACCATCCAATATCATTATTGTTAGTTACAATATTGCTTGATTACACTTGCAGGTCTCACGGAGCAGTCAACTCTTGGAAAGTGTGGTACAGTCATTGCTGGTACTTGCTACTCTTGGGATGTGACACCTAATGGGGAGATCTTAGCTAGGGGAAATAAGAAGTTCAATGTCTGTGACAGCAAGGGAAGAGTAGTAAATACTGTATCTGTATATGATGGTGACATCATATGTATCCAGTGGTACAAAGATTTTGTATACGCATTGTGTAAAAAGTCTCTACCAGGCAGTAAAACAAAAGTTATTGTGTATGATGGGAAGAGTTATTGTGAGTAGAGGATTTGGTCTGTGCCCAATTATGTGCATATCAGCCTGCAGGCTGTTATTAATGAATGGGTTTATGTTGCTGACTCAGAGCATCATCAGTTATGTGTTTATTACTTAACTGGTGAAACTGCTGATCTATTTCATTTATTATGCTGTATTTAGTAGCCTATGTAGCATTTAGTAGTATCACTTAGCAATCAGTCACCCAAAAGGTATCATTGTCAGTGACTTCAGCGTAACCAAAGTTCAATCACGGAGAAATGATGACGCAATGAGATGGACCAGCAGTAAAGTTGTTTTTCCCCGAGATATTTGTTGTGATGCCAGTAAAGATGTATGGACATGGTCCGACTGTAGTAGTGTACTGTTCCTACTCTCCCGTCAATCAGGTTGGGTCTGGTGCTAGCTCAAAATACTATTAGTTAGCATTTTATTCATATGCAGACCACATAATTAGTTGAGGAAACATGGCAAAAAAGAATAAATTACGAAAGATAATATTTCGACACACCTGTAGTTACTAAACTAAAAAGCCGTACATAGCACTATGAGTAAAAAGAAGATACATTAATTATTCAAATATAACTAAACTTGATCAGCTGAGAGCAGCAGCTAAGTTTGAAGAGCCTTAGCTCAATACTGAGTAGTAAGTACAACAGCTGACTTATTATATCAAAATCAGCCAAGATTGTCATAATATTATTGTAAACTGATCATAATTAAATACCGATCATTGTTTTACTATGTATTATGTATTACGTAGTACTTCACACTTTAGTTCATAATTCACAAAATTATGTTAGCTGATAGAAAACTCCTTCAATTTTTGGTTTTTCTTGAAGTAATAATCAGTTATATGATGAGGATATAACAACTGGAACATTTTGTAAACAGATAAACAACGGGGCGAGAGAACATATAAACCAGATGATATATTATGTTTTTTTTATAAAGCTGCTAAAAGTAATAGGTAATAAAAAATAATTGTATTTAAAATATTAGTATCGTTAACTAAATCCTAGTAATATGTACTGTATATTTTCAAACTAACGTTTAGTTCAATGTTGTAAAAGGTACCAAACTAAGAAGGTGACTTTTTACTGAATACTTTGATCTCACTCAACCAAAATGACAGGGTCTCTTAATTTTAGCAATTACAACTAAAACCATGCGACTGGTAGTCTGTGACTGTCGGCTTGTTTCATACCATACCAAAAGCTTGCGCTTGAAAAAAGCCCACATGTAAAGGCTCTTTGAAAATAATGAAGAAAAATGTTGTGTTTAGTCTTTTTTTCTGTTTTGCTTCGGTTCTTGCAACAATAGCATGCACATAAAAGCAGGAAGCAGTAGTTGGTTGGTAAAAATATGTTACAACAGCGATAACAGTACATGATCAGTTGGTCGTCATGTAAAAGTTTTTAGCTCTCGTTAACGATAAACTCTTCACCTGCCATCTAACATGCTCTAGAGTTACATAAATAGCTCCATTACCACAGTAAAAAACATTAACTGCTATAGCTAAACTTAGAACTTAACAATAATGATGATGACATTTTTGTATTATTATACCATCCCAGCTTTGTATTAATTATTTGGTTCAGCTTTTGCAACTTTACCAGTTATGAGGCTGTTGCTAGGTCAGCTTATATACAAAATTTATTTGCATTCAATGATATACGATATAAAATTGCAGTGGTTGGAAAAGATCTTAGGCTACCCAAAAAATAGAAAATGTCTGAGGGAGCATAGAAACTAGATAGCATTGTTGAAGCGTTTATTTATAATTGTATAATAAGTAACTATAATTCTAGGTTTGTCAGAAAGCTAAAAATAAGCATGAAGTCATAGTAACCATTCAATATTTTTATGTTGTCTCTATAATTATTTATAGGGTACATCTAAATCTCGTGTAATACATATGTAACACTTTTTTGCGTTAGGCGTTTGACTCAAAATAACTGTGTGTATCAGCTGGTAATGCATGTCTTAGTGATGATTCAGTCTGCAATGTTTTGTTGGGAAGTAACCTTTATGAATATAATAGGTTGTAGTGTTGTCGATAGATAGCTACATGATATGTTTTAACTTTTAGTTTATGGAAATAAAATATTTAGGTTACTGCATTTCTATATAATATAACAGTGTGAATTGTATATATTTTCATATTTATGTGTATATTAAATTTATCATATGAATTACATTATTACTGATAGATTCCCAACCTACACCAAATGAAATATTCATCTTGAGAGTTGTGTCTACTTGGCAGGTGATGTAAAAGGAGAAATCAATTGTCCTAAATTATCTGACATAAATGATGAAGATGCTATTATGGATATGGGTGTAAAAATGAGAACACTCCCTGGGTGGCTGCTATGAGTAAGAGACTACTTAGGTTTAAAATTCAAAAGAGTAGGACTAACTTTTGTCCTCTGGACTTGAGTGGATTGTTTTTGGTGGTTTTGTGGAAACTTGTTTAACTCGTATTTTTATAAACATTCAAACTCAATAATGAATATTAAACAATTTTAACTACTTTTGTCTATCATGCTTTTATGAAGAATTTAATTTTAACAACCTATTGAAAAACATATAATAATATAATATTTTATCTGGCTTTATTGTTCGTTCCTTACATATTTACTATTGACCAACTAAAGGTACAAGTAACACCGATTACTTATTAACAATGCTATATTAGGTATAAGTGGCTATTGAAAAAGTATTCAAAATTACTTCCGTTAATTAGCATGAGTCTATTGTTAGTTTAACATGTTTTAAAACATATTTTTTTACAGTCATCATTGACATTTTTATCTGAAGAGAACCTGCTGATGTTTTTTGCAGAATCTAAAAGCATTTCAGCTTAGCCAAGTAATGATCAATAATCTATCCCCAAGCTATTTTAAGTGTGTTTCATATAACAGAGCGTAGACAATTCTGGCCATTTCTAATTGAGGAGAACTAAATAAATTAATTTGTAAGAAATGTTTAGAAGTTGCAAGAAAATGCTAGATGAAGCAGTTTCATCATTGAAAGTTTTCTTAAATAACAGGCCCAATTCTTGTATTAACGAGTTGCAAGAACTGTTTCATGGGAAATGTTCAGTAACCCAAAAATGATCAAATAGAATCGATGTACTTACACTGCTCTGGGTAATACCACAAAGGGTATTCTTTGTGACTGAAACCGAAAAAAAGTGTTGCAGCGGACAAGCCTTCTCGGAACTCTAATAGAAGTTGGGTGCACACTGATATGATCGACGACAGTTCTAAATTCATGCTATCTTTTACAGCAGATGCTCAAGTCAATTTGTTACTATAACTGGTTAATGTTGTGCTCAAGTAGCTCATTTTATTAGCATTTTTTATGTCCTTTTTTGACCAGTTTATCATGTTTATTCTAATAGTTGATAAATACAATAAAATTGTATTACATTTTCAAGACCCTTGAGATTAGAGTGTATGGCGCTGAGAGTTTAGGTTCTTTACTGCTTAGAGATTTATGTGTGTATTGAGTATGTACACTAATTAAAAATCTTTTTTTCAGCGTTTAACTGTTAAAACCGCATTTCACTATAGCATATTTTTGATCTGAGCAACTACAGAGCTGAAATTCACAGGTAAACAAAGCATGCTAGCCTTGGTTTTTGATGAAAAGTTACATAATTTAGGACGATGGCTTATTATTTGTGTTACAAAAGTTGCCAAACATAACTGTATATTTGAGCTCAACAACAAAAAATAATGTGAAGAGAAAAATAAACTGAACATCAAGAAGAGATCTTTGCAAGCGGTAGTTGAAAAAACTTTGGGTGAACTGCCTTCTTTTGTTATAAAAAACCTTTTACCAATTACATTGACAGCCTTTTCGGCTCGCTAAGTACAGCTCAAATGAGCAGTTTAAAGATACAATTAGTCAACTCTATTATCTGCACTAGTCTGATAACAAGTAGAGGGAATCAGAAATATTTGCAATCTTTTAAGAAATGACAAGCAAAAGGCAAAGAATTATCTTCAAATGGGTCCAGCTCTAAATACAAACAGAATGGACTCAGTTTATTTTTAGTCACAACATTCCAAATCAGTTTTCTCATTATATATTGCAAACACTCTAACTGTAGTTTCTAAAGATGTTTTTTCTAAATATGATGAGACTTCAGGTAAGTAAACACAACGTACACTTGAGCACAATTGTAAATAAAATAAGGCTATTAAACACAAGATTTTAATATACAAAATTTCTAATCTGTTCATGTAACAGCTAGTATCTAGAAGTTTTGTTTAGTATTCATTTAGTTAGCACTTTAGTACTTACTCTTTTCCTAAAAAATCTTACTACTACTTATAAACTCAGCAAGTTGGGTTTCTAGATGCAATTAATGCTTCTTAATTTTTTTGCAATTCATCACTCAATATCTCTCCTTACAGCCAATGCTGCAGTCTTATGAGCGGAGAAACGATAATCGGTCTTAAAAGATAAAATTGGATAAAAGCGGTCTTATGAGCAACAGTAGTCTAAGTAAGCTTTGGATTATAAAAAATGGATTTAGATTTACTCCTTGATATTAACTCAGGATAAAATAGGTATAAAACTACAAACAGGTCATATGCATGCTGCCTCCAACTGTAAAAACCAGAAAGCACACGACGACTGAACTCAAATTAAAACACTTTTGCATTTTTGTCTTGCAGCCCTGTAGAAAATACTGAGTGGAATCGGTATTTCCAAAACAGATGTATAGCAAGCCTTGTTTTATGGAAGACAGATTTTTTCTGAATAGGTTGAATGTTTTTGGTTTTTTTCAAAATTAACAGTTGTTTTCAAAAGAAAAATAAATAAAATATCACATGTATCTTGGTAACATATTTGACCTTGAACATATGGTATTTTAATTTACACATGTTTATTAAGGTTGATTAATACACCTCTATTAGAATAATAAGAGCTATAAATACAATAGTATTAATATCACTAACTTTTCATCATACTTGTCACAAATGGAGTGTTACCGTGAGCTTTTTTTATTCTCTCAGTTTTGCGTAACATAACTATGGACACATGGAACACTCTTTGCTTGCACTCTTTTATAAATCAGAAAAAAAGAAAAATAAGAGAAAGATAGATATAGGAAGATAATGAAAACGAAAAAAGGAATAGAGAAAAGAATGAAAGAAAATATTGATTAAAGGGTTAAAGACTAGGAAAAAAGAGAGAGAGAAATAAAGAGAGAAAAAGAGGGAGAGAGAAAAAAAGTTAGAGAGTAAGAAAACAAAAAAGCAACAGAGATTGAGAGAGAAATAGAGAAAACAAAGCAAGAAAATATTAACAAAAGAAAACAAAAAAATATGATGCAAACAAAAATGAAGGAAAGCAAAGGTCAGAGTGAACATACATACGTACATACATGCGTACATACATACATACGTACATACATACGTACATCCATATGTATGTACATATGTGCATATGTACACACGTAAATATGGACATACGCACATACGTACATATGGACATACTCACATACGTACATACATAAATATGTACATACATAATTACACACATACGAACATACGTACATACGTACATATGTACATATGTCCATACATGCATACATGCATGCATACATACATACATACATACATACATACATACATACATACATACATACATACATACATACATACATACATACATACATACATACATACATACATACATACATACATACATACATACATACATACATACATACCTACATACGTACATACATACATACGTACATACGTACATACGTACATACGTACATACGTACATACGTACATACGTACATACGTACGTACGTACGTACGTACATACGTACGTACGTACGTACGTGCGTGCGTGCGTGCGTACGTACGTACGTACGTACGTACGTACGTGCGTGCGTGCGTGCGTACGTACGTACGTACGTACGTACGTACTTACGTACGTACGTACATACGTACATACGTACATACGTACATACGTACATACGTACATACGTACATACATACATACATACATACATACATTCATACATACATGCATGCATGCATACA